>NW_027620674.1:0-102500 GCF_964198595.1 Lampetra fluviatilis | reverse complement strand
CCCTCACAACAACAAACATCACCCTCACAACAACATCACACACAACATCAACAAACATCACCCTCACAACAACATCACACACAACATCAACAAACATCACCCTCACAACAACATCACCCTCACAACAACAAACATCACCCTCACAACAACAACAACACACACAACATCAACAAACATCACCCTCACACCAACAACAACAAACATCACCCTCACACCAACAACAACAAACATCACCCTCACAACAACAACAACAAACATCACCCTCACAACAACAACAAACATCACCCTCACAACAACAACAACACACACAACATCAACAAACATCACCCTCACACCAACAACAACAAACATCACCCTCACACCAACAACAACAAACATCACCCTCACAACAACAACAACAAACATCACCCTCACAACAACAACAACAACAAACATCACCCTCAACAACAACAACAACAACAAACATCACCCTCAACAACAACAACAAACATCACCCTCACAACAACAACAACAACAAACATCACCCTCACAACAACAACAACAACAAACATCACCCTCACAACAACAACAACAAACATCACCCTCACAACAACAACAAACATCACCCTCACAACAACATCACACACACAACAACAACAACAAACATCACCCTCACAACAACAACAACCACAACCACCACAACCGCCACCATTCTCCAGCGAGTGGCTGGCGACGTCACCGCGCCAGGCTAGGTGCACCACGAGGCCGACCGAGATGAGCGGTCGATGCGACAACCTGTGGCACCCGCCGTGCAAACGCGCTGCCGCGTTGCAGCCGCCCGGCTCGTAGTTGTTGCGAGCGTCGCCACAATGCCCCTCCTCCGCTCTACGATGCGTGGGGTTGCGTGGAGGTTGCGTGGGGTTGCGTGGGGGTTGCGTGGGGGTTGCGTGGAATTGTGTGCGGGTTGAGTGATGTTGAGTGGTGTTGAGTGGAGTTGAGTGGAGTTGAGTGGAGTTGCGTGGAGTTGAGTGGTGTTGCGTGGGGTTGCGTGGAGTTGCGTGGAGTTGCGTGGAGTTGCGTGGAGTTGAGTGGAGTTGAGTGATGTTGCGTGGAGGTTGAGTGGTGTTGAGTGGAGTTGCGTGGAGTTGCGTGGGGTTGCGTGGAGTTGCGTGGAGTTGCGTGGAGTTGCGTGGAGTTGAGTGGAGTTGAGTGATGTTGCGTGGAGGTTGAGTGGTGTTGAGTGGAGTTGCGTGGAGTTGCGTGGGGTTGCGTGGAGTTGCGTGGAGTTGCGTGGAGTTGCGTGGGGTTGCGTGGAGTTGCGTGGGGTTGCGTGGGGGTTGCGTGGGGTTGCGTGGGGGTTGCGTGGGGTTGAGTGGTGTTGAGTGGAGTTGCGTGGGGTTGCGTGGATTTGCGTGGAGTTGCGTGGAGGTTGAGTGGTGTTGAGTGGAGTTGCGTGGATTTGCGTGGAGTTGAGTGATGTTGCGTGGAGGTTGAGTGGTGTTGAGTGGAGTTGCGTGGAGTTGCGTGGAGTTGCGTGGAGTTGCGTGGAGTTGCGTGGAGTTGCGTGGAGGTTGAGTGGTGTTGAGTGGAGTTGCGTGGAGTTGCGTGGAGTTGCGTGGAGTTGAGTGGAGTTGAGTGATGTTGCGTGGAGGTTGAGTGGTGTTGAGTGGAGTTGCGTGGAGTTGCGTGGGGTTGCGTGGAGTTGCGTGGGGTTGCGTGGAGTTGCGTGGGGTTGCGTGGAGTTGCGTGGAGTTGCGTGGAGTTGCGTGGAGTTGCGCGGGGGTTGTGTGATGTTACGTGGAATTGTGTGCGGGTTGAGTGGAGTTGAGTTGCGTGGGGTTGAGTGGTGTTGAGTGGAGTTGCGTGGGGGTTGCGTGGGGGTTGCGTGGGGTTGCGTGGAGTTGCGTGGGGTTGCGTGGGGGTTGCGTGGGGTTGCGTGGGGGTTGCGTGGGGGTTGCGTGGGGGTTGCGTGGGGTTGCGTGGGGTTGCGTGGAGTTGCGCGGGGTTGCGTGGGGGTTGCGTGGGGTTGCGTGGGGTTGCGTGGAGTTGCGTGGGGTTGCGTGGGGGTTGCGTGGGGGTTGCGTGGGGGTTGCGTGGGGGTTGCGTGGGGTTGCGTGGGGTTGCGTGGAGTTGCGTGGAGGTTGCGTGGAGTTGCGTGGAGGTTGCGTGCGGGTTGCGTGGAGTTGCGTGGAGTTGCGTGGAGTTGCGTGGAGTTGCGTGGAGTTGCGTGGAGTTGCGTGGAGTTGCGTGGAGTTGCGTGGAGTTGCGTGGAGGTTGCGTGGAGTTGCGTGGAGTTGCGTGGAGTTGCGTGGAGTTGCGTGGGGTTGCGTGGAGTTGCGTGGAGTTGCGTGGGGTTGCGTGGAGTTGCGTGGAGTTGCGTGGAGTTGCGTGGAGTTGCGTGGAGTTGCGTGGAGGTTGCGTGGAGTTGCGTGGAGGTTGAGTGGTGTTGAGTGGAGTTGCGTGGAGTTGCGTGGAGTTGAGTGGAGTTGAGTGATGTTGCGTGGAGGTTGAGTGGTGTTGAGTGGAGTTGCGTGGAGTTGCGTGGAGTTGCGTGGGGTTGCGTGGAGTTGCGTGGAGTTGCGTGGAGTTGCGTGGAGTTGAGTGGAGTTGAGTGATGTTGCGTGGAGGTTGAGTGGTGTTGAGTGGAGTTGCGTGGAGTTGCGTGGGGTTGCGTGGAGTTGCGTGGAGTTGCGTGGAGTTGCGTGGGGTTGCGTGGAGTTGCGTGGGGTTGCGTGGGGGTTGCGTGGGGTTGCGTGGGGGTTGCGTGGGGTTGAGTGGTGTTGAGTGGAGTTGCGTGGGGTTGCGTGGATTTGCGTGGAGTTGCGTGGAGGTTGAGTGGTGTTGAGTGGAGTTGCGTGGATTTGCGTGGAGTTGAGTGATGTTGCGTGGAGGTTGAGTGGTGTTGAGTGGAGTTGCGTGGAGTTGCGTGGAGTTGCGTGGAGTTGCGTGGAGTTGCGTGGAGTTGCGTGGAGGTTGAGTGGTGTTGAGTGGAGTTGCGTGGAGTTGCGTGGAGTTGCGTGGAGTTGAGTGGAGTTGAGTGATGTTGCGTGGAGGTTGAGTGGTGTTGAGTGGAGTTGCGTGGAGTTGCGTGGGGTTGCGTGGAGTTGCGTGGAGTTGCGTGGAGTTGCGTGGAGGTTGAGTGGTGTTGAGTGGAGTTGCGTGGAGTTGCGTGGAGTTGCGTGGAGTTGAGTGGAGTTGAGTGATGTTGCGTGGAGGTTGAGTGGTGTTGAGTGGAGTTGCGTGGAGTTGCGTGGGGTTGCGTGGAGTTGCGTGGAGTTGCGTGGAGTTGCGTGGAGGTTGAGTGGTGTTGAGTGGAGTTGCGTGGGGTTGCGTGGAGTTGCGTGGGGTTGCGTGGGGTTGCGTGGAGTTGCGTGGGGTTGCGTGGGGGTTGCGTGGAGTTGCGTGGAGTTGCGTGGGGTTGCGTGGAGTTGCGTGGGGGTTGCGTGGAGTTGAGTGGAGTTGCGTGGGGTTGCGTGGAGTTGCGTGGGGTTGCGTGGGGGTTGCGTGGAGTTGCGTGGAGTTGCGTGGGGTTGCGTGGAGTTGCGTGGGGGTTGCGTGGAGTTGAGTGGAGTTGAGTGATGTTGCGTGGAGGTTGAGTGGTGTTGAGTGGTGTTGAGTGGAGTTGCGTGGGGTTGCGTGGAGTTGAGTGGTGTTGCGTGGGGTTGCGTGGAGTTGCGTGGAGTTGCGTGGAGTTGAGTGATGTTGCGTGGAGGTTGAGTGGTGTTGAGTGGAGTTGCGTGGAGTTGCGTGGGGTTGCGTGGAGTTGCGTGGAGTTGCGTGGAGTTGCGTGGGGTTGCGTGGAGTTGCGTGGGGTTGCGTGGGGGTTGCGTGGGGTTGCGTGGGGGTTGCGTGGGGTTGAGTGGTGTTGAGTGGAGTTGCGTGGGGTTGCGTGGATTTGCGTGGAGTTGCGTGGAGGTTGAGTGGTGTTGAGTGGAGTTGCGTGGATTTGCGTGGAGTTGAGTGATGTTGCGTGGAGGTTGAGTGGTGTTGAGTGGAGTTGCGTGGAGTTGCGTGGAGTTGCGTGGAGTTGCGTGGAGTTGCGTGGAGTTGCGTGGAGGTTGAGTGGTGTTGAGTGGAGTTGCGTGGAGTTGCGTGGAGTTGCGTGGAGTTGAGTGGAGTTGAGTGATGTTGCGTGGAGGTTGAGTGGTGTTGAGTGGAGTTGCGTGGAGTTGCGTGGGGTTGCGTGGAGTTGCGTGGGGTTGCGTGGAGTTGCGTGGGGTTGCGTGGAGTTGCGTGGAGTTGCGTGGAGTTGCGTGGAGTTGCGCGGGGGTTGTGTGATGTTACGTGGAATTGTGTGCGGGTTGAGTGGAGTTGAGTTGCGTGGGGTTGAGTGGTGTTGAGTGGAGTTGCGTGGGGGTTGCGTGGGGGTTGCGTGGGGTTGCGTGGAGTTGCGTGGGGTTGCGTGGGGGTTGCGTGGGGTTGCGTGGGGGTTGCGTGGGGGTTGCGTGGGGGTTGCGTGGGGTTGCGTGGGGTTGCGTGGAGTTGCGCGGGGTTGCGTGGGGGTTGCGTGGGGTTGCGTGGGGTTGCGTGGAGTTGCGTGGGGTTGCGTGGGGGTTGCGTGGGGGTTGCGTGGGGGTTGCGTGGGGGTTGCGTGGGGTTGCGTGGGGTTGCGTGGAGTTGCGTGGAGGTTGCGTGGAGTTGCGTGGAGGTTGCGTGCGGGTTGCGTGGAGTTGCGTGGAGTTGCGTGGAGTTGCGTGGAGTTGCGTGGAGTTGCGTGGAGTTGCGTGGAGTTGCGTGGAGTTGCGTGGAGGTTGCGTGGAGTTGCGTGGAGTTGCGTGGAGTTGCGTGGAGTTGCGTGGAGGTTGCGTGGAGTTGCGTGGGGGTTGCGTGCGGGTTGCGTGATGTTACGTGGAATTGTGTGCGGGTTGAGTGCGAGTTGCGTGGGGTTGCGTGGAGTTGCGTGGAGTTGCGTGGGGTTGCGTGGAGTTGCGTGGAGTTGCGTGGAGTTGCGTGGAGTTGCGTGGAGTTGCGTGGAGGTTGCGTGGAGTTGCGTGGAGGTTGAGTGGTGTTGAGTGGAGTTGCGTGGAGTTGCGTGGAGTTGCGTGGAGTTGAGTGGAGTTGAGTGATGTTGCGTGGAGGTTGAGTGGTGTTGAGTGGAGTTGCGTGGAGTTGCGTGGAGTTGCGTGGGGTTGCGTGGAGTTGCGTGGAGTTGCGTGGAGTTGCGTGGAGTTGAGTGGAGTTGAGTGATGTTGCGTGGAGGTTGAGTGGTGTTGAGTGGAGTTGCGTGGAGTTGCGTGGGGTTGCGTGGAGTTGCGTGGAGTTGCGTGGAGTTGCGTGGGGTTGCGTGGAGTTGCGTGGGGTTGCGTGGGGGTTGCGTGGGGTTGCGTGGGGGTTGCGTGGGGTTGAGTGGTGTTGAGTGGAGTTGCGTGGGGTTGCGTGGATTTGCGTGGAGTTGCGTGGAGGTTGAGTGGTGTTGAGTGGAGTTGCGTGGATTTGCGTGGAGTTGAGTGATGTTGCGTGGAGGTTGAGTGGTGTTGAGTGGAGTTGCGTGGAGTTGCGTGGAGTTGCGTGGAGTTGCGTGGAGTTGCGTGGAGTTGCGTGGAGGTTGAGTGGTGTTGAGTGGAGTTGCGTGGAGTTGCGTGGAGTTGCGTGGAGTTGAGTGGAGTTGAGTGATGTTGCGTGGAGGTTGAGTGGTGTTGAGTGGAGTTGCGTGGAGTTGCGTGGGGTTGCGTGGAGTTGCGTGGAGTTGCGTGGAGTTGCGTGGAGGTTGAGTGGTGTTGAGTGGAGTTGCGTGGAGTTGAGTGGAGTTGAGTGGAGTTGCGTGGAGTTGAGTGATGTTGCGTGGAGGTTGAGTGGTGTTGAGTGGAGTTGCGTGGAGTTGCGTGGAGTTGCGTGGAGTTGCGTGGAGTTGCGTGGAGTTGCGTGGAGTTGCGTGGAGGTTGAGTGGTGTTGAGTGGAGTTGCGTGGAGTTGCGTGGAGTTGCGTGGAGTTGAGTGGAGTTGAGTGATGTTGCGTGGAGGTTGAGTGGTGTTGAGTGGAGTTGCGTGGAGTTGCGTGGGGTTGCGTGGAGTTGCGTGGAGTTGCGTGGAGTTGCGTGGAGGTTGAGTGGTGTTGAGTGGAGTTGCGTGGAGTTGCGTGGAGTTGCGTGGAGTTGAGTGGAGTTGAGTGATGTTGCGTGGAGGTTGAGTGGTGTTGAGTGGAGTTGCGTGGAGTTGCGTGGGGTTGCGTGGAGTTGCGTGGAGTTGCGTGGAGTTGCGTGGAGGTTGAGTGGTGTTGAGTGGAGTTGCGTGGAGTTGCGTGGAGTTGCGTGGGGTTGCGTGGAGTTGCGTGGAGTTGCGTGGAGTTGCGTGGGGTTGCGTGGGGTTGCGTGGAGTTGCGTGGGGTTGCGTGGAGTTGCGTGGAGTTGCGTGGAGTTGCGTGGGGTTGCGTGGAGTTGCGTGGAGTTGCGTGGGGTTGCGTGGAGTTGCGTGGGGTTGCGTGGAGTTGCGTGGGGTTGCGTGGAGTTGAGTGGGGTTGCGTGGAGTTGCGTGGAGTTGCGTGGAGTTGCGTGGGGTTGCGTGGAGTTGCGTGGAGTTGCGTGGGGTTGCGTGGAGTTGCGTGGGGTTGCGTGGGGGTTGCGTGGGGTTGCGTGGGGGTTGCGTGGGGTTGAGTGGTGTTGAGTGGAGTTGCGTGGGGTTGCGTGGATTTGCGTGGAGTTGCGTGGAGGTTGAGTGGTGTTGAGTGGAGTTGCGTGGATTTGCGTGGAGTTGAGTGATGTTGCGTGGAGGTTGAGTGGTGTTGAGTGGAGTTGCGTGGAGTTGCGTGGAGTTGCGTGGAGTTGCGTGGAGTTGCGTGGAGTTGCGTGGAGGTTGAGTGGTGTTGAGTGGAGTTGCGTGGAGTTGCGTGGAGTTGCGTGGAGTTGAGTGGAGTTGAGTGATGTTGCGTGGAGGTTGAGTGGTGTTGAGTGGAGTTGCGTGGAGTTGCGTGGGGTTGCGTGGAGTTGCGTGGAGTTGCGTGGAGTTGCGTGGAGGTTGAGTGGTGTTGAGTGGAGTTGCGTGGAGTTGCGTGGAGTTGCGTGGAGTTGAGTGGAGTTGAGTGATGTTGCGTGGAGGTTGAGTGGTGTTGAGTGGAGTTGCGTGGAGTTGCGTGGGGTTGCGTGGAGTTGCGTGGAGTTGCGTGGAGTTGCGTGGAGGTTGAGTGGTGTTGAGTGGAGTTGCGTGGAGTTGCGTGGAGTTGCGTGGGGTTGCGTGGAGTTGCGTGGAGTTGCGTGGAGTTGCGTGGGGTTGCGTGGGGTTGCGTGGAGTTGCGTGGGGTTGCGTGGAGTTGCGTGGAGTTGCGTGGAGTTGCGTGGGGTTGCGTGGAGTTGCGTGGAGTTGCGTGGGGTTGCGTGGAGTTGCGTGGGGTTGCGTGGAGTTGCGTGGGGTTGCGTGGAGTTGAGTGGGGTTGCGTGGAGTTGCGTGGAGTTGCGTGGGGTTGCGTGGAGTTGTGTGCGGGTTGAGTGGAGTTGCGTGGAGTTGCGTGGAGTTGCGTGGAGTTGCGTGGAGTTGTGTGCGGGTTGAGTGGAGTTGCGTGGGGTTGCGTGGAGTTGCGTGGAGTTGCGTGGAGTTGCGTGGAGTTGCGTGGGGTTGCGTGGAGTTGTGTGCGGGTTGAGTGGAGTTGCGTGGGGTTGCGTGGAGTTGCGTGGAGTTGCGTGGAGTTGCGTGGGGTTGCGTGGAGTTGCGTGGGGTTGCGTGGAGTTGCGTGGAGTTGCGTGGGGTTGCGTGGAGTTGTGTGCGGGTTGAGTGGAGTTGCGTGGGGTTGCGTGGGGTTGAGTGGAGTTGCGTGGAGTTGCGTGGAGTTGCGTGGAGGTTGCGTGGAGTTGCGTGGAGTTGCGTGGAGTTGCGTGGGGTTGCGTGGAGTTGCGTGGAGTTGCGTGGAGTTGCGTGGAGTTGCGTGGAGTTGCGTGGAGTTGCGTGGGGTTGTGTGCGGGTTGAGTGGAGTTGCGTGGAGTTGCGTGGAGTTGAGTGGAGTTGCGTGGTGTTGAGTGGGGTTGAGTGGAGTTGCGTGGGGTTGCGTGGAGTTGCGTGGAGTTGCGTGGGGTTGTGTGCGGGTTGAGTGGAGTTGCGTGGGGTTGCGTGGGGTTGCGTGGAGTTGCGTGGAGTTGCGTGGGGTTGTGTGCGGGTTGCGTGGGGTTGAGTGGAGTTGCGTGGGGTTGCGTGATGTTGCGTGGAGTTGCGTGATGTTGCGTGGGGTTGCGTGGGGTTGCGTGGAGTTGAGTGGAGTTGCGTGGGGTTGCGTGGGGTTGCGTGGAGTTGCGTGATGTTGCGTGGAGTTGCGTGGAGTTGAGTGGAGTTGCGTGGGGTTGCGTGGGGTTGCGTGGAGTTGCGTGGAGTTGCGTGGGGTTGCGTGGGGTTGCGTGGAGTTGCGTGGAGTTGCGTGCGGGTTGAGTGGAGTTGCGTGGAGTTGCGTGGGGTTGCGTGGAGTTGCGTGATGTTGCGTGGGGTTGCGTGGGGTTGCGTGGAGTTGCGTGGAGTTGCGTGGAGTTGCGTGGAGTTGCGTGAAGTTGCGTGGAGTTGCGTGGAGTTGCGTGGAGTTGCGTGATGTTGCGTGATGTTGCGTGATGTTGCGTGGAGTTGCGTGGAGTTGCGTGGAGTTGCGTGGAGGTTGCGTGGAGGTTGCGTGGAGTTGCGTGGAGTTGCGTGGAGTTGCGTGAAGTTGCGTGGAGTTGCGTGGAGGTTGCGTGGAGGTTGCGTGGAGTTGCGTGGAGTTGCGTGGAGTTGCGTGGGGTTGTGTGCGGGTTGAGTGGAGTTGCGTGGGGTTGCGTGGGGTTGCGTGGAGTTGAGTGGAGTTGCGTGGAGTTGAGTGGAGTTGCGTGGGGTTGCGTGGAGTTGAGTGGAGTTGCGTGGGGTTGCGTGGGGTTGCGTGAAGTTGCGTGGAGTTGCGTGGGGTTGCGTGGAGTTGCGTGGAGTTGCGTGGAGTTGCGTGGGGTTGCGTGGGGTTGCGTGGGGTTGCGTGGAGTTGCGTGGGGTTGCGTGGAGTTGCGTGGAGTTGCGTGCGGGTTGAGTGATGTTGCGTGGAGTTGCGTGGAGTTGCGTGGAGTTGCGTGGAGTTGCGTGAAGTTGCGTGGAGTTGCGTGGGGTTGCGTGGAGTTGCGTGGAGTTGCGTGGAGTTGCGTGGAGTTGCGTGGAGTTGCGTGGAGTTGCGTGGAGTTGCGTGGAGTTGCGTGGAGTTGCGTGGAGTTGCGTGGAGTTGCGTGGAGGTTGCGTGGAGGTTGCGTGGGGTTGCGTGGAGTTGCGTGGAGTTGCGTGCGGGTTGCGTGGAGTTGCGTGGAGTTGCGTGGAGTTGCGTAGAATTGCGTGCGGGTTGCGTGGAGTTGCGTGGAGTTGCGTGGAGTTGCGTGGCACCGTTGGAGTCTCCGCTGTCAAGTTGGTTGTCTTCCTCCATCTCCATGGCTCAACGGAATTCTCGGTGAGACCGGGGCGGGCTGAGCACTTGAACAGACGGGACAGGATCTGTGTGGGGGTGGGACACGGGGAGAGAGGGGGCGGTGGGACACGGGGAGAGAGGGGCGGGTGGGACACGGGGAGAGAGGGGCGGTGGGACACGGGGAGAGAGGGGCGGTGGGACACGGGGAGAGAGGGCGGGTGGGACACGGGGAGAGAGGGGCGGTGGGACACGGGGAGAGAGGGGCGGTGGGACACGGGGAGAGAGGGGCGGTGGGACACGGGGAGAGAGGGGCGGTGGGACACGGGGAGAGAGGGGCGGTGGGACACGAGGAGAGAGGGCGGGTGGGACACGGGGAGAGAGGGGCGGTGGGACACGGGGAGAGAGGGGCGGTGGGACACGGGGAGAGAGGGGCGGTGGGACACGGGGAGAGAGGGGCGGTGGGACACGGGGAGAGAGGGGCGGGTGGGACACGGGGAGAGAGGGGGGGTGGGACACGGGGAGAGAGGGGCGGGTGGGTGGGTGGCGGTGGTGGTTACGACGAGGCAAAGCGCAAAAGTCACGGTCGGTCCGATGGCGACAAGAATTCCATCTGCGATTCACTGAGACTCCCACAGGGTTCAGTGTTAATCACCGAGACTCCCACAGGGTTCAGTGTTAATCACCGAGACTCACTCCCACAGGGTTCAGTGTTAATCACTGAGACTCCCACAGGGTTCAGTGTTAATCACCGAGACTCCCACAGGGTTCAGTGTTAATCACCGAGACTCACTCCCACAGGGTTCAGTGTTAATCACTGAGACTCCCACAGGGTTCAGTGTTAATCACTGAGACTCCCACAGGGTTCAGTGTTAATCACTGAGGCTCCCACAGGGTTCAGTGTTAATCACTGAGACTCCCACAGGGTTCAGTGTTAATCACTGAGACTCCCACAGGGTTCAGTGTTAATCACTGAGACTCCCACAGGGTTCAGTGTTAATCACTGAGACTCCCACAGGGTTCAGTGTTAATCACTGAGACTCCCACAGGGTCCAGTGTTAATCAGTGAGACTCCCATAGGGTTCAGTGTTAATCACTGAGACTCCCACAGGGTTCAGTGTTAATCAGTGAGACTCCCACAGGGTTCAGTGTTAATCACTGAGACTCCCACAGGGTTCAGTGTTAATCACTGAGACTCCCACAGGGTTCAGTGTTAATCACTGAGACTCCCACAGGGTTCAGTGTTAATCACTGAGACTCCCACAGGGTTCAGTGTTAATCACTGAGACTCCCACAGGGTTCAGTGTTAATCACTGAGACTCCCACAGGGTTCAGTGTTAATCACTGAGACTCACTCCCACAAGGTTCAGTGTTAATCACTGAGACTCCCACAGGGTTCAGTGTTAATCACTGAGACTCCCACAGGGTTCAGTGTTAATCACCGAGACTCACACAGGGTTCAGTGTTAATCACTGAGACTCCCACAGGGTTCAGTGTTAATCACCGAGACTCACACAGGGTTCAGTGTTAATCACTGAGACTCCCACAGGGTTCAGTGTTAATCACTGAGACTCCCACAGGGTTCAGTGTTAATCACTGAGACTCCCACAGGGTTCAGTGTTAATCAGTGAGACTCCTAGAGGGTTCAGTGTTAATCACTGAGACTCCCACAGGGTCCAGTGTTAATCAGTGAGACTCCTAGAGGGTTCAGTGTTAATCACTGAGACTCCCACAGGGTTCAGTGTTAATCAGTGAGACTCCCACAGGGTTCAGTGTTAATCACCGAGACTCCCACAGGGTTCAGTGTTAATCACTGAGACTCCCACAGGGTTCAATGTTAATCACTGAGACTCCCACAGGGTTCAGTGTTAATCACTGAGACTCACTCCCACAGGGTTCAGTGTTAATCACTGAGACTCCCACAGGGTTCAGTGTTAATCACTGAGACTCCCACAGGGTTCAGTGTTAATCACTGAGACCCCAATAGGGTTCAGTGTTAATCACTGAGACTCCCACAGGGTTCAGTGTTAATCACTGAGACCCCAATAGGGCTCAGTGTTAATCACTGAGACTCCCATAGGGTTCAGTGTTAATCAGAGACTCACTCCCACAGGGTTCAGTGTTAATCAGTGAGACCGCCATAGGGTTCAGTGTTAATCAGAGACTCACTCCCATAGGGTTCAGTGTTAATCAGTGAGACCGCCATAGGGTTCAGTGTTAATCAGAGACTCACTCCCATAGGGTTCAGTGTTAATCACTGAGACCCCCATAGGGTTCAGTGTTAATCACTGAGACTCACTCCTATAGGGTTCAGTGTTAATCACTGAGACCCCCACAGGGTTCAGTGTTAATCACTGAGACTCCCATAGGGTGCAATGTTAATCACTGAGACCGCCATAGGGTGCAATGTTAATCACTGAGACCGCCATAGGGTGCAATGTTAATCAGAGACTCACTCCCACAGGGTTCAGTGTTAATCAGTGAGACCGCCATAGGGTTCAATGTTAATCAGAGACTCACTCCCACAGGGTTCAGTGTTAATCAGTGAGACCCCCATAGGGTTCATTGTTAATCAGAGACTCACTCCCATAGGGTTTAGTGTTAATCACTGAGACCGCCATAGGGTTCAATGTTAATCAGACTCACTCCCATAGGGTTCAGTGTTAATCACTGAGACCCCCATAGGGTTCATTGTTAATCAGAGACTCACTCCCACAGGGTTCAGTGTTAATCACTGAGACCCCCATAGGGTTCAGTGTTAATCAGAGACTCACTCCCACAGGGTTCAGTGTTAATCAGTGAGACCGCCATAGGGTTCAGTGTTAATCAGAGACTCACTCCCATAGGGTTCAATGTTAATCAGTGAGACCGCCATAGGGTTCAGTGTTAATCAGAGACTCACTCCCATAGGGTTCAATGTTAATCGCTGAGGCTCCCATCGGGCGAACCAATGCACGAGATTCGCCATCACTCACGATCGGACGACGCGACCGTTTAATTCACGAACGTTTAAAAAAAGAATAAAACGCAACTAAAAGAAGCGAAGCGAACGAGGGTATCGAATGAACGTTCGTCGAATTAAATACGAAAATATTAATATGAAAAAATTAAAATACCTCAGAGCCCGACCCCACCACCCCCCCCCCGGCTGGACGAGCCGAAAGCGGCCGCCTTCCCCCTCGCTATGCGCGGCGGCCTCGCGAGGCAACGCGAGGCTTCGGGCCTAGGCACGCGGACCGCGCGCCACGCGCGCGCTAGGCCGCAGGGCGCCAATAAAAAAAAAACTTTCAACCATTTTTAAGATTCGCTTCTTCTTTTTTTGTTTGCGTTCGTCCGCGCAAACATCGAGAAAGCGGCACCGAGCGCGGATCGATAACCAGGTGCGAGGGTTGAGCGACAAACCCGTAACCGACGAGCGACTTGATGAGGAGATGAAGAGCGCTGTGCTTCTGAGGAGAAGGCGACTGTGAGATGGGGGCCGGGCTGGGTGAGGAAAATGGCGGGAAGGGGCAGCAACGGTCGCGAGAAGGTGGGGCGGGCGGATGACGTCAGCGCGTCAGTTGGCGTGGTGACGTCACCGCGCACACGACGTCACCGCGCTCGTTCTTTCGGAAGTGAGGAGGTGGGGGGGCGGGTGGAAGCGCGGTGACGTCACGTTAGTGTGTGTGGGGGGGTGATGACGCTACACGTTGCTCGCCGTTGCGCTCGACGTTATGACGTCATGTTCACAAAACGTGCACATCACGGCATCTAAACGTGCGATCCGTGACGTCAGAGCGTGCGATCCGTGACAACGGAACGTGTGATCCGTGACGTCAAAAACGTACAAACCATGATCCCGGAACGTGCGACATTCGTGACGTCATCAAACGCGTCCGTGACGTCAAACCGTGCGAATCGACAACGAAACCTGCGATCCGTGACGTCATCCCGCAGCGTGGCGATCTGACATTCGGGTAACCTTTGTTGAACATCGTGATATCGGATTTTTATTTTTAAAAACTATTTCTTGCAGGCATAACGACAAATCTGTTCGTCCGTTACCCCCCCCCAATGTTTGAATGTTAAACGTAATTTGCTTTGCGTGTTTTTTTTTTAAATATTCCAGCTGAGGCCTAGGCTCACTCGGGCCGCCTCACCTACCCCCCCTACTTTCCTAGCGCTCTTAACCGAGTGTGGTGGGGGTGGTGCCGCAGGACGATGGCTTCGCTTCTACGCGGCGCCGTTCGCGTCTGGTTCAGGTACAATTTGGGCGGCGAGGATTGGAAATTCCACGTTCGTGTGGCCGGGAGTTTGCCCTGGAGGGGGATGGGGGGGGTAGAAACCAGTCCTATAAACTATGAAGCTCTTGTTAGCAGATGTCCTGCATAGAGACCCATAGAGACCTATAGAGACTCACAGAGACCCATAGAGTCCCATAGAGACTCACAGAGACCCATAGAAACCCACAGAGACCCATAGAGACCCACAGAGACACACAGAGACCCACAGAGACCCACAGAGTTCTACACCCATAGAGACCCACAGAGACCCAGAGACTCACAGAGACCCACAGAGTCCCATAGAGACCCACAGAGTCACACAGAGACCCACAGAGACCCATAGAGACCCACAGAGACCCATAGAGACCCACAGAGACCCATAGAGACTCACAGAGACCCATAGATACTCACAGAGACCCATAGAGACCCACAGAGACCCACAGACACGCATAGAGACCCATAGAGACTCACAGAGACCCAGAGACTCACAGAGACCCACAGAGACTCACAGAGACCCAGAGACTCACAGAGACCCAGAGACCCACAGAGACTCACAGAGACCCAGAGACTCACAGAGACTCACAGAGACCCACAGAGACTCACAGAGACACATAGCGACCCATATAGACCCATAGAGACCCACAGAGACTCACAGAGACCCATAGAGACCCACAGAGACCCACAGACACGCATAGAGACCCATAGACACCCATAGAGACTCACAGAGACCCACAGAGACGCACAGAGACCCACAGAGACCCATAGAGACCCATAGAGTTCTACACTCATAGAGACCCACAGACACACAGAGACCCACAGAGACACATAGAGACCCATAGAGACCCACAGAGACTCACAGAGTTCTATACTCCTAGAGACCCACAGAGACCCACACTCATAGAGACCCACAGAGACCCAGAGAGACCCACACTCATAGAGACCCACAGAGACCCACAGAGACCCACACTCATAGAGACCCACAGAGACCCACACTCATATAGACCCACAGAGACCCACAGAGACTCACAGAGTTCTATACTCCTAGAGACCCACAGAGACCCACACTCATAGAGACCCACAGAGACCCAGAGAGACCCACACTCATAGAGACCCACAGAGACCCAGAGAGACCCATACTCATAGAGACCCACAGAGACCCACAGAGACCCATACTCATAGAGACCCACAGAGACCCAGAGAGACCCACACTCATAGAGACCCATGAAGACTCATAGAGACCCATACTCCTAGAGACCCACAGAGACCCAAAGAGACCCACAGAGACCCATACTCATAGAGACCCACAGAGACCCAGAGAGACCCACACTCATAGAGACCCACAAAGACCCAGAGAGACCCACACTCATAGAGACCTACAGAGACCCAGAGAGACTCACACTCATAGAGACCCACAAAGACCCACACTCATAGAGACCCACAGAGACCCACACTCATAGAGACCCACAGAGACCCACAGAGACCCACACTCATAGAGACCCATGAAGACTCATAGAGACCCATACTCCTAGAGACCCACAGAGACCCAAAGAGACCCACAGAGACCCATACTCATAGAGACCCACAGAGACTCAGAGAGACCCACACTCATAGAGACCCACAGAGACCCAGAGAGACCCACAGAGACCCATACTTATAGAGACCCACAGAGACCCATACTCATAGAGACCCACAGAGACCCAGAGAGACCCACAGAGACCCATACTTATAGAGACCCACAGAGACCCATACTCCTAGAGACCCACAGAGACCCAAAGAGACCCACAGAGACCCATACTTATAGAGACCCACAGAGACCCACAGAGACCCACAGAGACCCAAAGAGACCCACAGAGACCCATACTCATAGAGACCCACAGAGACCCAGAGAGACCCACACTCATAGAGACCCACAAAGACCCAGAGAGACCCACACTCATAGAGACCTACAGAGACCCAGAGAGACTCACACTCATAGAGACCCACAAAGACCCACACTCATAGAGACCCACAGAGACCCACACTCATAGAGACCCACAGAGACCCACAGAGACCCACACTCATAGAGACCCATGAAGACTCATAGAGACCCATACTCCTAGAGACCCACAGAGACCCAAAGAGACCCACAGAGACCCATACTCATAGAGACCCACAGAGACCCAGAGAGACCCACACTCATAGAGACCCACAGAGACCCAGAGAGACCCACAGAGACCCATACTTATAGAGACCCACAGAGACCCATACTCATAGAGACCCACAGAGACCCAGAGAGACCCACAGAGACCCATACTTATAGAGACCCACAGAGACCCATACTCCTAGAGACCCACAGAGACCCAAAGAGACCCACAGAGACCCATACTTATAGAGACCCACAGAGACCCACAGAGACCCACAGAGACCCACAGAGACCCAAAGAGACCCACAGAGACCCATACTCATAGAGACCCACAGAGACCCAGAGAGACCCACAGAGACCCATACTTATAGAGACCCACAGAGACCCATACTCATAGAGACCCACAGAGACCCAGAGAGACCCACACTCATAGAGACCCACAGAGACCCACAGAGACCCATACTCATAGAGACCCACAGAGACAAAGAGACCCACAGAGACCCACACTCATAGAGTCCCACAGAGACCCACACTCATAGAGACCCACAGAGACCCACAGAGACCCACAGAGACCCACAGAGACCCATACTCATAGAGACCCACAGAGACCCAGAGAGACCCACAGAGACCCATACTTATAGAGACCCACAGAGACCCATACTCATAGAGACCCACATAGACCCACACTCATAGAGACCCACAGAGACCCACAGAGACCCATACTCATAGAGACCCACAGAGACCCACACTCATAGAGACCCACAGAGACCCACACTCATAGAGACCCACAGAGACCCACACTCATAGAGACCCACAGAGACCCACAGAGACCCACACTCATAGAGACCCATGAAGACTCATAGAGACCCATACTCCTAGAGACCCACAGAGACCCAAAGAGACCCACAGAGACCCATACTCATAGAGACCCACAGAGACCCAGAGAGACCCACACTCATAGAGACCCACAGAGACCCAGAGAGACCCACAGAGACCCATACTTATAGAGACCCACAGAGACCCAAAGAGACCCACAGAGACCCACAGAGACCCATACTCCTAGAGACCCACAGAGACCCACAGAGACCCACAGAGACCCACAGAGACCCATACTCCTAGAGACCCACAGAGACCCAAAGAGACCCACAGAGACCCACAGAGACCCATACTCATAGAGACCCACAGAGACCCAAAGAGACCCACAGAGACCCATACTCATAGAGACCCACAGAGACCCACAGAGACCCACACTCATAGAGACCCACAGAGACCCACAGAGACCCATACTCATAGAGACCCACAGAGACCCAGAGAGACCCACACTCATAGAGACCCACAAAGACGCCGTCAGTTCGATCCCGACCCTGACGACGCCTGCTGCTGCTGTATATTTGGAGTCTGCGTCTCTCTCATCATCATCATCGCCACGGTGGCTAGGAGATGTTTACTTTGAAACCCCCGCCCACCTCCTTCGCATTTCCCATGAATATGCTAAATTCCTCTTCATATGCACATCCAACCCAGCTTATATATAAGCTCCTAGCTTGGTAGTGTCTCATTCTTCACCTGAAGACGGCTGCTTGCGTTGTGGCCGAAACGTCGTGAGAATTATTTTATTTCATTATGTTTTATTTTTATTATTTTATTACTTCCCGTCTACGTGAGGACTTTACCGAAAGAACCAAGAAGATGAATCCCTGCAGTCACTAAAGCTTTAAATCGAGAATTATTTTATTATGTTTAATTTTTATTATTTTATTACTTCCCTTCTACATGATGACTTTACCGAAAGAACCAAGAAGATGAATCCCTGCAGTCACTAAAGCTTTAAATCGAGAATTATTTTATTATGTTTAATTTTTATTATTTTATTACTTACCTTCTACATGATGACTTTACCGAAAGAACCAAGAAGATGAATCCCTGCAGTCACGAAAGCTTTAAATCGCGTGGATTTTTCTCCGGGTCCTCCGGTTCCCACCCTCCGTTGTGTGTGTGGCCAGCATCGCTTAGTGGGACGTACCTTGGAAGAGAAGAGTTTCCTGTTCTCAGCATGGAGAGTTGTCTTTGAAATGATTCACTTATTCGCATCTAATTTTCACTGCTCCCCCCCTCTCCCTCCCTCTTCTCCCCTCCATCTCCTCCCTCACTCCCTCCCCCTCCCTCACCTCCCTCTCCTTCCTCCCTCTCCTCCCTCACTCTCCCCCCTCTCTCTCCTCCAATCTCTCCCCTCCCTCCCTCTCCTACCTCCCTCTCCTCCCTCCCTCTCTCCTCCCTCCCTCTCCTCTCAGCCCTCTCCTCCCTCCCTCTCCTCCCTCTCCCCCGCTCTCCTTCCTCCCTCTCCTCCCCTCCCTCTCCCCCCTCTCCTTCCTCTCCTCCCTCCCCTCGCTCCCTCTCCTCCCTCTCCTCCCTCTCCTCCCTCCCCTCCCTCCCTCCCTCTCCTCCCTCTCCTCCCTCCCTCTCCTCCCTCTCTCTTTTTTTTACGATCAGTGGAAACAAGAAGATGCTCGGTGTATTCGGCACTTTGCTTCGTTCATCATTTCGTATTTTTTTAATTTAAAATTTTAACTTTGCTTTATGTAAACACCCACCTCTCTCGCTCACTCTCTCTCCCCTCTCCTCCCCCCCTCTCCCCTCCACCCTCCCTCAGCTCCGGCCTGACCCCGAGGCCCCTGCTTGCGCCTCTCTCTCCCGCCCATGCCCCTCGCTCCGCCGTTGGGTGCCCGCGGGCGCAAGCGGGGCAACCGAGTATCAGCCGAAGAACCTGAAGCGCAAGCACACCCACGGATTTTACCGCCGCCTGGCCACGCGCACCCGGCATCGAGCTGGTCCTGCGGAGGATGTTGAAGGGGAGGCGGTCGCTCACGCACTGACACGGACGTGGCAGTCGTGGCGTGGGTGGGTGGGGTGAGTGGGTGGGTGGGTGGGTGAGTGGGTGGGTGGGTGGGTGAGTGGGTGGTGGGGTGAGTGTGGGGTGAGTGGGTGGGTGAGTGGTGGGGTGAGTGGGTGGGATGAGTGGGTGGGTGAGTTGGTGGGGTGATTGGGTGGTGTGAGTGGTGGGGTGAGTGGGTGTGGGTGAGTGGGTGGGTGGGTGGGTGAGTGGGTGGGGTGAGTGGGTGGGTGGGTGAGTGGGTGGGGTGAGTGGGTGGGTGGTGAGGTGAGTGAGTGGGTGGGTGGGGTGAGTGGGTGAGTGGGTGGGTGGTGAAGTGAGTGGGGTGAGTGAGTGGGTGGGTGGTTTGAGTGAGTGGGTGAGTAGGTGGGTGGGTGGGTGGTGGGGGTGTGGGTGGGTGGGTGGGTTGAGTGGGTGGGTGGGGTGAGTGGGTGGGTGGGTTGAGTGGTGGGGTGAGTGGAGTGGGTGGGTGAGTGGGTGGGTGGGTTGAGTGGGTGGGTGGTGGGGTGGGTGAGTGGGTGTGGGTGGGTGGTGGGGTGGGTGAGTGAGTGGGTGGGTAGGTGAGTGGGTAGGTGGGTGGTGGGGTAGGTGAGTGGGTGGGTGTGGTGGTGGGTGAGTGGGTGGGTGGGTGAGTGGGTGGGTGGGTGAGTGGGTGGGTGGTGTGGGTGTGGGTGAGGGTGAGTGAGTGTGGGGTGAGTGAGTGGGTGGGTGGTGGGTGAGTGGGTGAGTGGGTGGGGTGAGTGGGTGAGTGGGTGGGTGAGTGAGTGGGTGGGTAGGTAGGTGAGTGGGTGGGTAGGTGAGTGGGTAGGTCAGTGGGTGGGTGAGTGGGTGGGGGGGTGGGGTGAGTGAGTGAATGAATTGGGTAGGTGAGTGGGTGGGTGAGTGGGTGGGTGGGTGAGTGGGTAGGTGAGTGGGTGGGTGAGTGGGTGTGAGTGAGTGGGAGGTGAGTGGGTAGGTGAGGGGGTGGGTGGGTGGGTTGGTGAGTGGGTAGGTGAGTGGGTGGGTAGGTGAGTGGGTGGGTAGGTGAGTGGGTGGGTAGGTGAGTGGGTGGGTAGGTGAGTGGGTGGGTAGGTGAGTGGGTGGGTAGGTGAGTGAGTGGGTGTGAGTGGGTAGGTGAGTGGGTAGGTGAGGGGGTGGGTGGGTTAGTGAGTGGGTAGGTGAGTGGGTGGGTAGGTGAGTGGGTGGGTGAGTGAGTAGGTGAGTGGGTGAGTGAGTGGGTTGGTGAGTGGGTGGGTAGGTGGGTGGGTGGGTGGGTTGGTGAGTGGGTGGGTTGGTGAGTGGGTGGGTAGGTGAGTGGGTGGGTAGGTGAGTGGGTGGGTAGGTGAGTGGGTGGGTAAGTGGGTGGGTAAGTGGGTGAGTGGGTTGGTGAGTGGGTGAGTGGGTAGGTGAGTGGGTGGGTGAGTGGGTGGGTTGGTGGGTGAGTGGGTTGGTGAGTGGGTTGGTGAGTGGGTGAGTGGGTAGGTGAGTGGGTGAGTGAGTGGGTGGGTGAGTGAGTGAGTGGGTGAGTGAGTGAGTGAGTGGGTGGGTTGGTGAGTGGGTGAGTGAGTGGGTGGGTTGGTGAGTGGGTGAGTGGGTGAGTGAGTGAGTGGGTGGGTTGGTGAGTGGGTGAGTGAGTGGGTGGGTGAGTGAGTGGGTGAGTGAGTGGGTGAGTGGGTGAGTGGGTGGGTGGGTTGGTGAGTGGGTAGGTGAGTGGGTGAGTGGGTGGTGAGTGGGTGAGTGAGTAGGTGAGTGGGTGGGTGAGTGAGTGGGTGGGTGGGTTGGTGAGTGGGTGGCTGGGTGAGTGGGTGGCTGGGTGAGTGGGTGGCTGGGTGAGTGGGTGGCTGGGTGAGTGGGTGGCTGGGTGAGTGGGTGGCTGGGTGAGTGGGTGGCTGGGTGAGTGGGTGGGTTTGTAGTGACCGTGTCAGGCTCGGAGTGGCCGTGTCAGGCTAGGAACACGATGTGCGCACACCCCACTTGGCTGCTTCGGAGTGGACATCTCCCGTCCATACGAACGTGGAATTTCCACTCAAATGTGGCTCACCCGTGCGGGTTGTGCGTGGTTGACTGAATAAAGTCAATTTATACTTAACACTGTGTCTGTGTGTACGTGTGTCTCTATGTGTACGTGTCTGTGTGTGTGTACGTGTCTGTGTGTACGTGTGTGTGTTGTCTTTGTGTGTGTCTGTGTATACGTATCTGTGTACGTGTGTGTCTGTGTTTACGTGTGTGTGTCTGTGTGTATGTGTGTACGTGTGTTTGTAAGCGTGTCTGTGTGTAAGCGTGTCTGTGTGTGTGTACGTGTCTGTGTGTGTGTACGTGTCTGTGTGTACATGTCTGTGTGTATGTGTGTACGTGTGTTTGTAAGCGTGTCTGTGTGTGTGTGTACGTGTCTGTGTGTGTTTGGACAGGGTGAGAGGGGCTGGTAACCCCTCCACCTTTAATTAACATACACTAAAATGTAATTAACAAGCTTGTGCCGGAGGCCCCGGGGGGACAGGCGTCTATGACGTCTCCCGGCCAAACCCCATTTGGCGGAGCCAGGAGACTGAATCTTCACCCTCGGGGCTCCTCCAGAAACAACGAAAAGCCACTTCGTGTGGCCACGTGGAATGTTCGAGCGCTCACTGCGGAGGAGAGGCTGCCACTCCTCTGTCGGGAGCTGGACCGGTTCCGCCTGGATCTCTGTGGCATTCAGGAGGTCCGGTGGACCGGCTCTGGCTCCTGCCACCATGAGGGGTGGACAGTCCTCTACTCGGGGCAGGAGACTGCCAAACAACAGGGTGTGGCTCTTCTTCTGAACAAAAGAATGAAGGGGGCGTGGGAGCGTGGCGGTGAGGTGTGGGAAGCTGTAAGCCTAGGCTACTTTGGGCTCACCTTCCCATCAACCGGAGGCGAGGAGTGGTGGTCGTGGCTACTTATGCCCCCACTGAAGACGAACATCCGAGGAGGGATGCAGGCAAGGCCGATGAGTCAGAAGACTTCTATGACCTGTCACAGGTGCTGGCTAAAGTGGCCCCTCGGGATAGAGTCATCTTGTTGGGTGACTTCAATGCCCGAGTTGGTCATGATGCTGGCACATGGTCTGGAGTGATTGGAAGGCATGGGCCAGATCAGCTCAATAACAATGGCAGGAGGCTGCTAGATTTTTGTGCAGCCCATGGGTTTGTGATTACCAACACGCTGTTCCGGCATCGGCGCATCCTCACAACATCATGGATGCATGCCGGGTCCAAGCAAGAACATCTGCTGGACTACATAGTGATGGAACAGCGGATGCGAGCCCATGTCCTTGACACCACGACCTACCGTGGAGCTGATCTGCCCACTGACCATCGACTAGTCATCTGTAAGATGCGCCTGCCATTCTTCCACTCCGGTGGTGGGTGTACACCCAGGACCCCATTCAAACCCACAGTGGCCTGGTCTCAGTTAGCTGATGAAAGTTGCAAGCGAGAATTTAATCATCGCTTGCGGCTGGGGTTGGCATCGTCCCCCACTCCTCCTGATGTCGAGGGTAAATGGGCGAGGTTTAGGACTGTGGCTCATGCAGCTGCAATGGCTGCTTTGGGTACACGGTCCAGACCTCCCCAGAGACCCTGGCTGACAGAGGAGGTGTTCAAGCTGGCTGAGAAAAAGTGACAGGCCCACTCTCATCGGCTACAGCATCCCACGTCAGAGAATGAGGAGGCTTACCGCAGCCTTCGTTTGGAGGTTTGGAGAGCCGTGAGGCGCTGCAAGGATGGGTGGTGGTCACGGGTTGCTGAAGAGATGGAGTCTGCCTCAATGGCCCGCGATCACAAATCGCTTTTTAATTCCATAAAAAAAGTAACCTGCAGCGCCACACCTATTACCATCATTAGGGGAAAAAACGGTGATCCAATCTCCGACCCCCAGGAACGGATTTGCAGATTTGCTGAGCATTTCTGTGAGGTCCTGGGGGAGGGAAAATCCCTCAGTTATCTCGGTCATCTCGGTCAGTCGACCCGTGGCACCTGCTGGGTCTGCCCCGTGACCTCCTCCTCATGCACCTAGCCTGGCACAGCAGTCAACCCGTGGCACCTGCTGGGTCTGCCCCGTGACCTCCTCCTCATGCACCTAGCCTGGCACAGCAGTCAACCCATGGCACCTGCTGGGTCTGCCCCGTGACCTCCTGCCAGCGGGCGTTCGACGCTTCACGTGGCCTCAAGGTGCACATGGCCTGGCACAAGCGTCGTGGTGACGTCACTGCCACTTAGTGGCGAATGGCGGTTGTTGTGTGTACCTGTGTGTGTACCTGTGTGTGTGTAGGTGTGTGTGTGTGTAGGTGTGTGTGTGTGTAGGTGTGTGTGTGTAGGTGTGTGTGTGTGTAGGTGTGTGTGTGTAGGTGTGTGTGTGTGTAGGTGTGTGTGTAGGTGTGTGTAGGTGTGTGTGTAGGTGTGTAGGTGTGTGTGTGTGTAGGTGTGTAGTTGTGTGTGTAGGTGTGTGTAGGTGTGTAGTTGTGTGTAGGTGTGTGTGTGTGTGTAGGTGTGTGTGTAGGTGTGTGTGTAGGTGTGTGTGTAGGTGTGTAGGTGTGTAGGTGTGTGTGTAAGTGTGTGTGTGTAGGTGTGTGTGTAGTTGTGTGTGTAGGTGAGTGTAGGTGTGTGTGTAGGTGTGTGTGTAGGTGTGTGTAGGGGTGTGTAGGTGTGTGTGTGTGTAGGTGTGTGTGTAGGTGTGTGTGTGTGTAGGTGTGTGTGTAGGTGTGTGTGTAGGTGTGTGTGTGTAGGTGTGTGTGTGTGTAGGTGTGTGTGTAGTTGTGTGTGTGTAGGTGTGTGTGTGTAGGTGTGTGTGTGTGTAGGTGTGTGTGTGTAGGTGTGTGTGTGTGTGTAGGTGTGTGTGTGTGTAGGTGTGTGTGTAGGTGTGTGTAGGTGTGTGTGTAGGTGTGTAGGTGTGTGTGTGTAGGTGTGTGTAGGTGTGTGTAGGTGTGTAGTTGTGTGTGTAGGTGTGTGTGTGTGTAGGTGTGTGTGTAGGTGTGTGTGTAGGTGTGTGTGTAGGTGTGTAGGTGTGTGTGTAAGTGTGTGTGTGTAGGTGTGTGTGTAGTTGTGTGTGTAGGTGAGTGTAGGTGTGTGTGTGTGTAGGTGTGTGTGTAGGTGTGTGTAGGGGTGTGTAGGTGTGTGTGTGTGTAGGTGTGTGTGTAGGTGTGTGTGTGTAGGTGTGTGTGTGTAGGTGTGTGTAGGTGTGTGTGTAGGTGTGTGTGTGTGTGTGTAGGTGTGTGTGTGTAGGTGTGTGTGTGTGTAGGTGTGTGTAGGTGTGTGTGTAGGTGTGTAGGTGTGTGTGTGTGTAGGTGTGTGTAGGTGTGTGTAGGTGTGTAGTTGTGTGTGTAGGTGTGTGTGTGTGTGTAGGTGTGTGTGTAGGTGTGTGTGTAGGTGTGTGTGTAGGTGTGTAGGTGTGTGTGTAAGTGTGTGTGTGTAGGTGTGTGTGTAGTTGTGTGTAGGTGAGTGTAGGTGTGTGTGTGTGTAGGTGTGTGTAGGGGTGTGTAGGTGTGTGTGTGTGTAGTTGTGTGTGTAGGTGTGTGTGTAGGTGTGTAGGTGTGTGTGTAGGTGTGTGTGTGTAAGTGTGTGTGTAGGTGTGTAGTGTGTGTGTAGGTGTGTGTGTAGGTGTGTGTGTGTGTAGTTGTGTAGGTGTGTGTGTAGGTGTGTGTGTAGGTGTGTGTGTGTAGGTGTGTGTGTGTAGGTGTGTGTGTGTAGGTGTGTGTGTAGTTGTGTGTGTAGGTGAGTGTAGGTGTGTGTAGGTGTGTGTGTGTAGGTGTGTGTGTGTGTAGGTGTGTGTGTGTAGGTGAAAGCGTTGAAAGATTAACCCGGGCACGGTTCTGTCACCACTTTGTATTTAATATCGATACACACACAGACACAAAGACAAAGATCCCCCGTGTAGCCTTAACAGACTGTAGGGGCAAGTGCTGTTAGCGAGTAGCAACTGTGAAGGCCGGCACGGCACACGAGGGGGGTGGGTGGCCAGCACCACGCCCGGCCGCCTTTGTCTCCCCAGTGGCGATGTTTACTAAGCACCGCTACACCAGGTACTCATTTGAGGCTGAGTCGACCTAGGGGAGGCTCAGGACCGGTTCAGATAATCGTCGCTGGCGGTGTTGGCCGGGAGCGGGAATCGAACTCGGATCGACAGGTTCGTAGCGCAGCGTAGCGCTAACCACTACACCCACCGCTCCCCGTATACACACAGCACACATAGATACACACAGACACACAGGCACACCCACACAGACACACACACACACGTTTATGTACACACGCCTATATACATACACCTACACACACACACCCCTACACACTAGCGTGTGTACACCTATACACCTACACACCTACACACGACCATGTATACACCTATACACACACACACCTACCTACCTACCTACACACCGACACACACCTATACACACACCTAATCGTGTACACCTACACACACCTATACACACACCTACATGTGTACACCTATACACACACCTACACACACCTATACACACACCTACACACACCTACACGTGTACACCTACACGTGTACACCTACACACACCTATACACACACCTACACGTGTACACCTACACACACACCTATACACACAACTACATGTGTACACCTACACACACACCTATACACACACCTACATGTATACACCTATACACACACACACCTATACACACCTACATGTGTACACCTACACACACACCTACACACCTACACACACACCTATACACACACCTACATGTATACACACATACACCTATACACACCTACACACACACCTACACGTGTACACCTATACACTTATAAACCACCATGTGTACACCTACACACACCTACACACACGAGCACGTGATCACCTATACAGTACACCTATATAGACAAGCATGTGTACACCTATACACACACACCTACACACACACCTATACACACACCTACACACACACCTATACACACACCTATACACACACACCTATACCCAACTACCATGTGTACAGCTACACACACCTACACACCTACACACATACATACATACACACACACATACCGACACACACCTACACACACACCTACACACACCTACACGTGATCACCTATACAGTACACCTATATAGACAAGCATGTGTACACCTATACACACACACCTATACACACACCTATACCCAACTACCATGTGTACACCTATACACACACACCTACACACACACCTATACACACACCTATACACACACCTATACACACACCTATACCCAACTACCATGTGTACAGCTACACACACACCTACACACCTACACACATACATACACCTACACACACCTACACACACACCTACACACACACCTACACACACACCTACACACACACCTACACACACACCTACACACACACCTACACACACACCTACACACACACCTACACACACACCTACACACACACCTACACACACACCTACACACACACCTACACACACACTACACACAGACCTACACACACGCCTACACACCTACACACATGCCTACACACCTACACACATACATACACACATACCTACACACACCTACACCTACACACACACTACACACAGACTTACACACACGCCTACACACACACATACATACACACACCTACACCTACATACACCTACACACACCTACACACACACACCAACACACACACCCACACACACCTACACCAACACACACCTACACACACACGCCTACACATGTACACCTACACACACACCTACATACATACACACCCACACACACCGACACACAAACAACCGCCATTCGCCATTAAGTGGCAGTGACTTAACCACGAAGCTTGTGCCACGTGAAGTGTCGAACGCCCGCTGGCAGGAGGTCACGGGGCAGATCCAGCAGGTGCCACGGGTCGACTGACTGAGACGACTGGCTGATGCACCACCTGTGCCCCCTACTGTGCCAACTTGCTGTGCTTTAACTACCCGGCGCTCTGCTCGTTGTTGTGAGCGTCGCTCCTCCGCCCTCCGTTGTTGTTGGAGGGCGACTGCCTCCAACTGCCCAGTAGCGTCCTTCACGAGCCTCCTCCACAGAGGCCGATCTTGACACCGCTGGTACCAGTCATCGGCAAGTCCACTCAGCTCCACGTCCTCCTGTACCACATCACTCCATCTCTTCTCTAGCCCGTGCCTCCTGTACCACATCACTCCATCTCTTCTCTAGCCCGTGCCTCCTGTACCACATCGCTCCATCTCTTCTCTAGCCCGTGCCTCCTGTACCACATCGCTCCATCTCTTCTCCAGCCCGTGCCTCCTGTACCACATCGCTCCATCTCTTCTCTAGCCCGTGCCTCCTGTACCACATCGCTCCATCTCTTCTCTAGCCCGTGCCTCCTGTACCACATCGCTCCATCTCTTCTCTAGCCCGTGCCTCCTGTACCACATCACTCCATCTCTTCTCTAGCCCGTGCCTCCTGTACCACATCGCTCCATCTCTTCTCTAGCCCGTGCCTCCTGTACCACATCACTCTATCTCTTCTCCAGCCCGTGCCTCCTGTACCACATCGCTCCATCTCTTCTCTAGCCCGTGCCTCCTGTACCACATCACTCCATCTCTTCTCTAGCCCGTGCCTCCTGTACCACATCGCTCCATCTCTTCTCTAGCCCGTGCCTCCTGTACCACATCGCTCCATCTCTTCTCTAGCCCGTGCCGCGCCCGTTTAGCCCCCTCGATCCGGCCGAACAAAAGCTGTTTAGGCATGCGGTGGCTGGACATGCGGGCTACATGGCCCAGCCAACGCAGCCTTGCCTGCCAGAGGATCTCACCAACGGGACTTTGCCCAGTTCTTTCAAGGATTTGTGAGCTCCTCACACAATCCAGCCTGCTGGTTAAACCCAGGTTGGATCGTAGGTAGGCCAGCCTAAATGTTTCTAACTGGCGAAGATGTTCCATTAGGGGGGTCCATGTTTTGCAAGCGTAGATAAGAGAGGGAATAACTGTGACAGAGAAGACCCGAAGCTTTGTGCGGAGCGACAGACCAGGTAGCTTCCACAAAGCGTTGTGCAGTCGATGAAAAGATAATGTCGTCCGACTAATTCTGAGTGAGACCTCTGCTGTCAAACCGGAGCTGGTCATGAGCACACTGCCCAGGTATGGGAAACTCTCCACTCTCTCCACTACTGCCCCATCACCAATAGGGAGCTAAGGGGGTGGAGTGTCCGATGGTACAAAATACCCAGGCAGGTGCTTAGTTTTGGTGGGGCTGATGGTAAGTCCACACCTCTTAGTGGCAAGCTCCAGGTTCAGCAGCAGCGTCTCCAACTCCTCCTCTGAGTGAGCAGCTATTACCAAATCATCGGCATACATAACGTGGTTGAGCCATAGGGAGCCATCCCTGGACCACACCCGGGCATCGATCAGCCTCCCATTGTATCTGTACCAGATGGATATTGCTCCAGTACAGCCATGGGAAGCTTTTCGAACAACGTGGTCAGAGATGATGTTCAATAATGTGGGAGCCAGAGGACATCCCTGTCGCACCCCAAGGTGTACAGGGAATGGTTCTGACTCCTGGACACGTAGCTTTACCCGGGCCCGCTCACCATCACGAAGGTCCTTAATGATCGTGAGCAGAAAGTCAGGGACTCCGAAAGCACGAAGAACAACCTAGAGCCCAGGCCTACTGATGGCATCATAGGCCTTGACCAGGTCAATGAAGCAGAGATGCAGGTCTTGTTGTAATTCCCTACACCTCTGCTGTAGCAGACATACAGAAAATATTGGCATCAGTGCAGGACCGCCCTTTCCTGAAACCGCATTGGGGCTCCGCAAGCCTCTCCTCAGCGTGCCTGGCAAGGCGATGTTGAATAATCTTTGCCAGGACCTTTCCCGGCACACTGAGGAGTGAGATGCCCCTGCAGTTGTTACAGTCTGTGCGGTCCCCCTTCTTAAAGAGGGGGACCCACCAGGGCATCCTTCCAATCCTGCGGAACCCGTCCAGTGGTCCAGACTGTTGTTATGATGTCATGTAGGGCAGTCTGTGCACAAACGCCACCCTCCCTTAGCATTTCGCTTGGGAGATCATCTCTGCCCGGTGCCTTTCCTGGTCTCAGACTCCGGATCGCCTTCAGTACTTCCTCAACAGCTGGCACCTCAGCCAGCCACTCACAGGGGGTGACTTCTTCCAATATTTGAGGCACCGTGGCCTCGGCAGGGTCATCCCCACTTTGCCCAGGTGATGTTTTCCCCCTTGACGATGGCGTGGCCGCTACAGGTTACTTTTTTGATGGAGTTAAAGAGCGATTCGTGATCGCGGGCCACTGAGGCAGACTCCATCTCCTCAGCAACCTGCGACCACCACCCATCCTTGCAGCGCCTCACGGCTCTCCGAACCTCCGAGAGCGAAGGCTGCGGTAAGCCTCCTCATTCTCCGACGTGGGATGCTGTAGCCGATGAGAGTGGGGGCCTGTCGCTTTTTCTCAGCCAGCCTGAACACCTCCTCTGTCAGCCAGGGTCTCTGGGGAGGTCTGGACCGCGTACCCAAAGCAGCCATTGCAGCTGCATGAGTCACAGTCCTAAACCTCGCCCATTTCCCCTCGACATCAGGAGGAGTGGGGGACGATGCCAACCCCAGCCGCAAGCGATGATTAAATTCTCGCTTGCAACTTTCATCAGCTAGCTGAGACCAGGCCACTGTGAGTTTGAATGGGGTCCTGGGTGTACACCCACCCACCCACACACGTACACCTACACACACACCACACACACATACACCTACACACACCACGCGACTACACCTACACACACACACATAAACTTACACACACACACACACATACACCTACACACACCACACACACATACACCTACACACATCACACGACTACACCAAATCACACACATACACTTACACACACACCAACCAACACCACTAACCACCTACCCATCCACTTGCCTACCCACTCACCTACCCAACCACCTACCCACCCACTCTGCCTCTCACCTACCCACCCACTCACCTACCCACCCACTCTGCCTCTCACCTACCCACCCACTCACCTACCCACCCACTCTGTCTCTCACCTACCCACCCACTCACCTACCCACTCACTCTGCCTCTCACCTACCCACCCACTCACCTAACCACCCACTCGCCTACCCACTCACTCGCCTACCCACTCACTCTGTCTGTCACCTACCCACCCACTCGCCTACCCACTCAACTACCCACTCACTCTGTCTCTCACCTACCCACCCACTCACCTACCCACCCACTCGCCTACCCACTCACTCTGTCTCTCACCTACCTACCCACTCACCTACCCACTCACTCTGCCTCTCACCTACCCACCCACTCACCTACCCACCCACTCGCCTACCCACTCACTCTGTCTCTCACCTACCCACCCACTCGCCTACCCACTCACCTACCCACTCACTCTGTCTCTCACCTACCCACCCACTCACCTACCCACCCACTCGCCAACCCACTCACTCTGTCTCTCACCTACCTACCCACTCACCTACCCACCCACTCTGCCTCTCACCTACCCACCCACTCACCTACCCACCCACTCGCCTACCCACCCACTCTGCCTCTCACCTACCCACCCACTCGCCTACCCACTCACCTACCCACCCACTCTGTCTCTCACCTACCCACCCACTCACCTACCCACCCACTCTGCCTCTCACCTACCCACCCACTCGCCTACCCACTCACTCTGTCTCTCACCTACCCACCCACTCACCTACCCACCCACTCGCCTACCCACTCACTCTGTCTCTCACCTACCCACCCACTCACCTACCCACCCACTCGCCTACCCACTCACTCTGTCTCTCACCTACCCACCCACTCAACTACCCACCCACTCGCCTACCCACTCACTCTGTCTCTCACCTACCCACCCACTCGCCTACCCACTCACTCTGCCTCTCACCTACCCACCCACTCACCTACCCACCCACTCGCCTACCCACTCACTCTGACTCTCACCTACCTACCCACTCACCTACCCACCCACTCTGTCTCTCACCTACCCACCCACTCGCCTACCCACTCACTCTGTCTCTCACCTACCCACCCACTCACCTACCCACCCACTCACCTACCCACTCACTTTGTCTCTCACCTACCCACCCACTCACCTACCCACCCACTCGCCTACCCACTCACTCTGTCTCTCACCTACCCACCCACTCACCTACCCACCCACTCGCCTACCCACTCACTCTGTCTCTCACCTACCCACCCACTCGCCTACCCACTCACCTACCCACTCACTCTGTCTCTCACCTACCCACCCACTCACCTACCCACTCACTCTGCCTCTCACCTACCCACCCACTCACCTACCCACCCACTCGCCTACCCACTCACTCTGTCTCTCACCTACCCACCCACTCACCTCCCCACCCACTCGCCTACCCACTCACTCTGTCTCTCACCTACCCACCCACTCACCTACCCACCCACTCGCCTACCCACTCACTCTGTCTCTCACCTACCTACCCACTCACCTACCCACCCACTCGCCTACCCACTCACTCTGTCTCTCACCTACCTACCCACTCACCTACCCACTCACTCTGCCTCTCACCTACCCACCCACTCACCTACCCACCCACTCGCCTACCCACCCACTCTGCCTCCCACCTACCCACCCACTCACCTACCCACCCACTCACCTACCCACCCACTCTGTCTCTCACCTACCCACCCACTCACCTACCCACCCATTCGCCTACCCACTCACTCTGTCTGTCACATACCCACCCACTCGCCTACTCACTCTGTCTCTCACCTACCCACCCACTCACCTACCCACCCACTCGCCTACCCACTCACTCTGTCTCTCACCTACCCACCCACTCACCTACCCACCCACTCGCCTACCCACTCACTCTGTCTCTCACCTACCCACCCACTCACCTACCCACCCACTCGCCTACCCACTCACTCTGTCTCTCACCTACCCACCCACTCGCCTAGCCACTCACTCTGTCTCTCACCTACCCACCCACTCACCTACCCACTCACTCTGTCTCTCACCTACCCACCCACTCGCCTACCCACTCACTCTGCCTCTCACCTACCCACCCACTCACCTACCCACTCACTCTGCCTCTCACCTACCCACCCACTCACCTACCCACTCACTCTGCCTCTCACCTACCCACCCACTCACCTACCCACCCACTCACCTACCCACCCACTCACCTACCCACCCACTCGCCTACCCACTCACTCTGCCTCTCACCTACCCACCCACTCACCTACCCACCCACTTACCTACCCACTCACTCTGTCTCTCACCTACCCACCCACTCACCTACCCACCCACTCTGTCTCTCACCTACCCACCCACTCACCTACCCACCCACTCGCCTACCCACTCACTCTGACTCTCACCTACCCACCCACTCACCTACCTACCCACTCGCCTACCCACTCACTCTGTCTCTCACCTACCCACCCACTCACCTACCCACCCACTCGCCTACCCACTCACTCTGTCTCTCACCTACCCACCCACTCACCTACCCACCCACTCACCTACCCACTCACTCTGCCTCTCACCTACCCACCCACTCACCTACCCACTCACTCTGTCTCTCACCTACCTACCCACTCGCCTACCCACTCACTCTGACTCTCACCTACCTACCCACTCGCCTACCCACCCACTCTGTCTCTCACCTACCCACCCAGTAAACCTACAAACCACACCGCAACTATGTGCGTGCGTGTGTACGTTCAACTTCTTTAGCACCGTACGTAGGCAATGGCGCTAATCGTGAGAAACTACTCAATCACCTACCACTCAGATGCCCACCATCCACTCAACTACCCACCCACTCAACCACACGCTGAGCTACCTCTCTGCCCACCCGGCTATCCACTCACTCACCCACTGCTACCAACCCACTCGCCCACCCACTCACCCAATCACTCACCCCCCACTCGCTCACCCACCCACCCACCCACCTACCCACTCGCCCACCCACCCACCCACTCACCCACCCACCCACTCACCCACCCACCCACTCACCCACCCACTCATCCACCCACCCACTCACTCACCCACTGCTACCAACCCACTCACCCACCCACTCACCCAATCACTCACCCCCCACTCGCTCACCCACCCACTCACCCACCCACCCACCCACTCACCTACCCACTCGCCAACCCACTCACTCACCCACTCTGTTACCCACCCACCCACTCACCTACCCCCTCGCCCACCCACTTGCTCACTCACCCACTCTGCTACCCACCCACTCGCTCACCCACCCACCCACTCGCCCACCCACTTGCTCACCCCACTTTGTTACCCACTCGCTCACCCACTCAACCACTATGCTACCCACCCACTCACCCACTCACTCACCCCCACTCGCTCACCCACTCACTCACCCACTCTGCTACCCACCCACTCACTCACTCACTCACCCACTCGCCCACCCACCCAATCGCTCACCCACCCACCCACTCACCTACCTACTCGCCCACCCACTCTGCTACCCACCCACCCACTCACTCACCCACTCGCCCACCCACTCGCTCACCCAACCACCCACCCACCCACCTACCCACTCACCCACCCACTCGCTCACCCAACCACCCACCCACTCACCTACCCACCCGCCCACTCACCTACCCACTCGCCCACCCACCGGCTCACCCACTTGACCACCCACCCACCCACTCACCTACCCACTCGCCCACCCACCGGCTCACCCACTCGCCCACCCACCCACCCGCTCACCCACTCGCCCACCCACCCACCCGCTCACCCACTCGCCCACCCACCCACCCGCTCACCCACTCGCCCACCCACCAACCCACCCACCACCCACTCGCCCACCCACCCACCCACCCGCCCGCCCACCCACTCGCCCGCCCACCCACTCGCCCGCCCACCCACTCGCCCACCCACCCACCCGCTCACCCACTCGCCCACCCACCAACCCACCCACCACCCACTCGCCCACCCACCCACCCACCCGCCCGCCCACCCACTCTCCCGCCCACCCACTCACCCGCCCACCCACTCACCCGCCCACCCACTCACCCACCCACCCGCCCCGCCCCGCCCAGCCCGCTCAGCAGAACGTCTCGGCGGGCTCCCCGGGCTCTCTCCGCTGCCTGCGCTGGGACTGGCTCCTGAGCAGCGCCGCCGCGCCCGTCGAGGAGGAGCCGCCGGTGCCAGCTGCCCCGTCCCCACCGCCACCACCAGGCCAATCCATCCTCTCCCCGATGGACTGGCTCTTACGAGTCGGGGGGTGACCACCGCCACCACCACCACCACCGCCACCACCACCGCCACCACCACCGCCACCACCGGCACCACCGCCGCCCGCCTCGCCGTCGTTGTTGTTGTCACCGCCGCGTCGGAAGAGCGCCGTGCGGCGCCGGCTGTTGTCCAACATCTCCCGGCCGCCGCCACCGTCACCGTCACCACCGCCATCGTCATCATCGTCGTCTGCGTCTTCCCGCTCCGCGACCGAGGCGGCGCTGTCCTCCTGCCGGAGCCGCCGGCTCCTGCGGCTCACCCCGGTGCCGCCCGTGCCGGTACCGGTGCCACCGCCACCGCCGGAGGACGACGACGAGGACTGCTGCGGCGCCGGCGCCGACCGCCCCCCCCGAGTCCACGTCGGACTCAGCGTCCGAAGCGGCCGTGCTGCCCAACTCGGCCTCGCGCTCCGCCTGCGAGCAGCCCAGAGCGCCGGGGACGCCCAGACGGGACACCGGGTCCGGCGACAAGCGGCCACCGCCACCGCCGACGCCGGCTGCGTCACCGGAGTCTCCGCCGCCGTCGCCGCCAGCGGCCGCCGAACCGCACAGCCGTTCCTCGCTCCCCCCCACCGCCTCCACCGCCACCTCCTACTCCGGTGGCTGAGCTCCCGCCGGAGCCGCCGCCGCCGCCGCCGACGCAGCTGGTGTCGATGCAGTCGACGATGGTGGTGTACTCGGAGTTGCGCGGCGACTTGGCGAGGGCCGGCGGCGGCGGCGGCGCCGGCGGCAGCATGAGGCTTCGCGATCGCACCAGCAGCGGGCAGAGCTCGGGCTCCAGCCGCGTCGGCGTGAGGTCGCACTGGTCGCCGGGGGGAGACGCTCGTGGCGGTGCCGGCTGCGGCACCGGCGCGGAAGGGGCTGCCGCCGGGACGACGCCGGTGCCACCGCCGCCGCCGTAGAACATTCCGGGCACGGGCGCCACCACGAGGTAGCGGTTGCTCTTGGAGCGCTCCAGCGGGCACGAGCGCGACGCCTCCAGGTCGCGGTGGTGCGTCCGCGACGGCGACGCGTCGGCCGACAGGGCGCCGGCTCTGCCGCCGCCACCGCCACCGCCACCACCGCCGGGCGAAGACGACGAAGAGAGCGCCAACAGCGTGGGGGCCGAACGGCCCTCGGGGCGGCAGGAGGCGGCCGCTAGCGCCGCAGCCGCAGCCGACGACTCGCCGGGCGCCGGCGAGAGGGAGGAGGCCGACGCCGACGGCGACGGAGACTGCGACGCCGAGCGGTAACGCCGGCGGGCGCTGTCGCCCAGGGGCGCCAGGGGGGCCGGGGCCGACGAAGAGTCGTCCGACACGAAGATGTCGATGCAGGAGCCGAGGCGGTGACGCCGGCGCTCGTTGAAGGAGCCGCCGGCGCCCTCGGCACGCGGGCGACCACCGCCGCCACCGCCGCCACCACCGCAGCCGGAGCCGCAGCCGGACTCCCGGCGAAAGCTGCAGCCGGCGCTGGCGTAGCCGCTGCGGCGCCTGCTGCCGAACGGCTCGTAGCCGTAGCTGTCGGAGGGCGTCAGCAGCAGCTGTTGTTGCTGTTGCTGTTGCTGCTGCTGCTGGTACTGAAGCTGCTGGTGGAGCTGCTGGTGCAGCTGCTGCTGGTACAGCTGCTGCTGCTGCTGGGACGCGACCGAGAATGCGCTGGTGGCGTGGTGCAGGCTCATGGAGCGCTCCTTCTGGTAGCCGTCGCCGGACGGAGTCCAGCCGGGCCACGGCGGGGTGCTGGCTCCGTCGCCGCCACCACCGGCACCGCCACCGTCCCGGTCGCGCCGGTGCATCAGGTGGAAGGAGTAGCTGCGGCGCTGCGCCGCTGGGTGCTGCTGCCCCGGAGGGCGGTGGTGGTGGTGGTGGTGGTGGCGGTGCTGGTGCGGTTGCTGGGACATCGACATCGACGGCGGCGGCGTCGTGGCTACGGCGGCGGTCAGCGCCGGCGTGGCGCTGGGAGACGCGGCGCGACGCTCCGAGGCTGCCCGCCGGTGCAACGCCGGCGTTTCCAGGTGAAAGAGGCTCCCGCCGCTACCGATGCTTCCGCGCCGGTTGTGGTCTCCCCCTCCTCCTCTCGCTCCTCCTCCGGCACCGGCGCCACCACCGGGACCACCGCCACCGCCACCGGGACCGTCCGACGAGCTGTGGGAGTGCAGCCTGGCCAGCCCGGCACCCGAGGCGGCACCGCCGGCTCCCCCCGGTGCGAGGCGTTCCAGGGCGCCGGCGATCCTGGACGTGGCCTCTTCGAGCTGGGCGAGCCGCAGGTCGACCGTCTGGATGGAGGCCTTCATGAAGTGCTCCCGCTCGTTCACCTCCTCGAGGCGCATCGCCATGTTCTCCACCCTGGCGGGGGGTGAGCAGCGTGGGGGGCAACGGGGGGTGAGCAGCGTGGGGGGCAACGGGGGGTGAGCAGCGTGGGGGGCAACGGGGGGTGAGCAGCGTGGGGGGCAACGGGGGGTGAGCAGCGTGGGGGGCAACGGGGGGTGAGCAGCGTGGGGGGCAACGGGGGGTGAGCAGCGTGGGGGGCAACGGGGGGTGAGCAGCGTGGGGGGCAACGGGGGGTGAGCAGCGTGGGGGGCAACGGGGGGTGAGCAGCGTGGGGGGCAACGGGGGGTGAGCAGCGTGGGGGGCAACGGGGGGTGAGCAGCGTGGGGGGCAACGGGGGGTGAGCAGCGTGGGGGGCAACGGGGGGTGAGCAGCGTGGGGGGCAACGGGGGGTGAGCAGCGTGGGGGGCAACGGGGCACCCCCACCCGGGAAGGAGGCTCAGACAAAGACGGCTCCGAGGGCCGCTAGCTTCGGTGCGCCCCAGGTCCCCCTTTGCTCTGTGGGTCCCGGCCATTTCTACGTAGGTCCAAGGCCCTTTCTGTGTAGGCCCCAAGCCTCTGTAGGCCCCAAGCCTTTCCTCTGTAGGCCCCATCCCTTCCTCTGTAGGCCCCAAGCCTTTCCTCTGTAGGCCCCATCCCTTCCTCTGTAGGCCCCAAACCTTTCCTCTGTAGGCCCCAAACCTTTCCTCTGTAGGCCCCATCCCTTCCTCTGTAGGCCCCAAACCTTTCCTCTGTAGGCCCCAAGCCTTTCCTCTGTAGGCCCCAAACCTTTCCTCTGTAAGCCCAGGCCCTTTTTGTGTAGGCCCCAAGCCTTTCCTCTGTAGGCCACAAGCTTTTCCTCTGTAGGCCCCATCCCTTCCTCTGTAGGCCCCATCCCTTCCTCTGTAGGCCCCAAGCTTTTCCTCTGTAGGCCCCAAGCCTTCCTCTGTAGGCCCCATCCCTTCCTCTGTAGGCCCCAAGCTTTTCCTCTGTAGGCCCCAAGCCTTCCTCTGTAGGCCCCATCCCTTCCTCTGTAGGCCCCAAACCTTTCCTCTGTAGGCCCCAAACCTTTCCTCTGTAGGCCCCAAACCTTTCCTCTGTAGGCCCCATCCCTTCCTCTGTAGGCCCCATCCCTTCCTCTGTAGGCCCCATCCCTTCCTCTGTAGGCCCCAAACCTTTCCTCTGTAGGCCCCAAACCTTTCCTCTGTAGGCCCCAAGCCTTTCCTCTGTAGTCCCCATCCCTTCCTCTGTAGGCCCCATCCCTTCCTCTGTAGGCCCCAAACCTTCCTCTGTAGGCCCCAAACCTTTCCTCTGTAGGCCCCATCCCTTCCTCTTTAGGCCCCAAACCTTCCTCTGTAGGCCCCAAACCTTCCTCTGTAGGCCCCATCCCTTCCTCTGTAGGCCCCATCCCTTCCTCTGTAGGCCCCATCCCTTCCTCTGTAGGCCCCATCCCTTCCTCTGTAGTCCCCATCCCTTCCTCTGTAGGCCCCATCCCTTCCTCTGTAGGCCCCATCCCTTCCTCTGTAGGCCCCATCCCTTCCTCTGTAGGCCCCATCCCTTCCTCTGTAGGCCCCATCCCTTCCTCTGTAGGCCCCAAACCTTTCCTCTGTAGGCCCCAAACCTTTCCTCTGTAGGCCCCAAGCCTTTCCTCTGTAGTCCCCATCCCTTCCTCTGTAGGCCCCAAACCTTCCTCTGTAGGCCCCAAACCTTTCCTCTGTAGGCCCCATCCCTTCCTCTTTAGGCCCCAAACCTTCCTCTGTAGGCCCCAAACCTTCCTCTGTAGGCCCCATCCCTTCCTCTGTAGGCCCCATCCCTTCCTCTGTAGGCCCCATCCCTTCCTCTGTAGGCCCCATCCCTTCCTCTGTAGTCCCCATCCCTTCCTCTGTAGGCCCCATCCCTTCCTCTGTAGGCCCCATCCCTTCCTCTGTAGGCCCCATCCCTTCCTCTGTAGGCCCCATCCCTTCCTCTGTAGGCCCCATCCCTTCCTCTGTAGGCCCCATCCCTTCCTCTGTAGGCCCCATCCCTTCCTCTGTATGCCCCAAGCTTTTCCTCTGTAGGCCCCAAGCTTTTCCTCTGTAGGCCCCATCCCTTCCTCTGTAGGCCCCAAACCTTTCCTCTGTAGGCCCCATCCCTTTCCTCTGTAGGCCCCAAACCTTTCCTCTGTAGGCCCCAAACCTTTCCTCTGTAGGCCCAAAGCTTTTCCTCTGTAGGCCCCAAACCTTTCCTCTGTAAGCCCAGGCCCTTTTTGTGTAGGCCCCAAGCCTTTCCTCTGTAGGCCACAAACCTTTCCTCTGTAGGCCACAAGCCTTTCCTCTGTAGGCCCCATCCCTTCCTCTGTAGGCCCCAAGCTTTTCCTCTGTAGGCCCCATCCCTTCCTCTGTAGGCCCCAAGCTTTTCCTCTGTAGGCCCCATCCCTTCCTCTGTAGGCCCCATCCCTTCCTCTGTAGGCCCCAAGCTTTTCCTCTGTAGGCCCCATCCCTTCCTCTGTAGGCCCCAAGCCTTTCCTCTGTAGGCCCCAAACCTTTCCTCTGTAGGCCCCAAACCTTTCCTCTGTAGGCCCCATCCCTTCCTCTGTAGGCCCCATCCCTTCCTCTGTAGGCCCCATCCCTTCCTCTGTAGGCCCCATCCCTTCCTCTGTAGGCCCCAAGCTTTTCCTCTGTAGGCCCCATCCCTTCCCCTGTAGGCCCCAAGCTTTTCCTCTGTAGGCCACAAGCCTTTCCTCTGTAGGCCCAAGCTTTTCCTCTGTAGGCCCCAAGCTTTTCCTCTGTAAGCCCAGGCCCTTTTTGTGTAGGCCCCAAACCTTTCCTCTATCTGTCGGTGGAAGCAGCCGCCCCCCTGTGAGTGAGTGAGTGGGTGAGCGATTGAGGGAGTGAATGAATGAGTGAGTGGGTGAGTGATTGAGTGAGTGAGTGGGTGGGTGGGTGAGTGAGTGAGCGATTGAGTGAGTGGGTGAGTGATTGAGTATATGGGTGGGTGAGTGAGAGAGTGGGTGAGCTAGTGAGTGGATGAGTAAGTGGGTGGGTGAGTGATTGAGTGGGTGAGTGGGTGAGTGAGTGGGTGGGTGGATGGGTGGGTGAGTGAGTGAGTGAGTGGATGATTGAGTGGATGGGTGAGTGATTGAGTGAGTGGGTGAGTGGGTGGGTGGGTGAGTGAGTGGGTGAGTGATTGAGTGGGTGGGTGATTGAGTTGGTGGGTGGGTGGGTGAGTGAGTGAGTGAGTGGGTGGATGGGTGGGTGAGTGAGCGAGTGAGTGGGTGGATGGGTGGGTGAGTGAGTGAGTGAGCGATTGAGTGAGTGGGTGAGTGATTGAGTGTATGGGTGGGTGAGTGAGTGAGCGAGTGGGTGAGCGAGTGAGTGAGTGGATGAGTGAGTGGGTGGGTGAGTTATTGAGTGGGTGAGTAGGTGGGTGAGTGAATGAGTGAGTGAGTGATTGAGTTAGTTAGTGAGTGGGTGGATGAATCAGTGGGTGGGTGAGTGAGTGAGCGATTGAGTGAGTGGGTGAGTGATTGAGTGTATGGGTGGTTGAGTGAGCGAGTGGGTGAGCGAGTGAGTGAGTGGATGATTGAGTGGGTGGGTGAGTGATTGAGTGGGTGAGTGAGTGAGTGAGTGGGTGAGTGATTGAGTGAGTGAGTGAGTGGGTGGGTGGGTGGGTGGGTGGGTGGGTGGATGGGTGGGTGGGTGAGTGAGTGAGCGATTGAGTGAGTGGGTGAGTGATTAAGTGTATGGGTGGGTGAGTGAGCGAGTGGGTGAGCGAGTGAGTGAGTGGGTGAGTGATTGAGTGAGTGGGTGGGTGAGTGAGTGATTGAGTGAATGGGTGGGTGAGTGAATGAGTAGGTGGGTGAGTGATTGATTGAGCGAGTGAGTGGGTGGGTGTATGGGTGGGTGGGTGAGTGAGTGGGTGAGTGATTGAGTGAGTGGGTGGGTGGGTGGGTGAGTGGGTGAGTGAGTGAGTGAGTGAGTGGGTGAGTGAGTGATTGAGTGAGGGAGTGGGTGGGTGGGTGAGTGGGTGAGTGAGTGAGTGAGTGGGTGAGTGAGTGATTGAGTGAGGGAGTGGGTGAGTGAGTGGGTGAGTGAGGGAGAGAGTGGGTGAGTGAGTGGGTGAGTGTATGGGTGGGTGAGTGAGTGAGTGGGCGAGTGGGTGAGTGGGTGAGTGGGTGGGTGAGTGATTGAGTGAGTGATTGAGTGGGTGGGTGAGTGAGTGAGTGGATGAGTGGGTGAGTGAGTGGATGAGTGGGTGAGTGGGTGGGTGAGTGATTAAGTGAGTAGATGAGTGAGTGATTGAGTGAGTGGGTGAGTGAGTGAGTGAGTGAGTGAGTGATTGAGTGAGTGAGTGGATGAGTGAGTGGGTGAGTGGGTGAGTGATTGAGTGGTTGAGTGAATGATTGAGTGAGTGAGTGGGTGAGTGAGTGGGTGAGTGGGTGGGTGGGTGATTGAGTGGGTGGGTGAGTGAGTGATTGAATGAGTGAGTGAGTGATTGAGTGAGTGGGTGGGTGAGTGAGTGAATGATTGAGTGGGTGGGTGAGGCGTGCCTCTCTGTGGTGATGCGGATCCTCTCATCGGTGGAGGAGGTGAATCGTTCCTCTTTGTCGGTGAAGTAATCTTCCACGCACTGCTCCTCCAGATCCAGCAACCTCTTCATTTCCTCGTCCGTCAGCACCAGCTCTGCCGAATCATCATCAATATCATCATCGTCAACATCATCATCAACATCATCAACATCATCATCAACATCATCAACATCATCAACATCATCATCAACATCATCAACAACATCATCATCATCATCAGCATCATCACCATCATCATTATCATCATCATCAACAACATCATCATCATCAACATCATCATCATCATCAACATCATCAACATCATCAACAACACCATCATCATCTTCCACGCACTGCTCCTCCAGATCCAGCAACCTCTTCATTTCCTCGTCCGTCAGCACCAGCTCTGCCGAATCATCATCAATATCATCATCGTCAACATCATCATCAACATCATCAACATCATCATCAACATCATCAACATCATCAACATCATCATCAACATCATCAACAACATCATCATCATCATCATCAGCATCATCACCATCATCATTATCATCAACATCAACAACATCATCATCAATATCATCATCAACATCAACATCATCAACATCATCAACAACACCATCATCGTCTTCCACGCACTGCTCCTCCAGATCCAGCAACCTCTTCATTTCCTCGTCCGTCAGCACCAACTCTGCCGAATCATCATCAACATCATCATCATCAACATCAACAACATCATCATCAACATCATCAACATCATCAACAACACCATCATCATCTTCCACGCACTGCTCCTCCAGATCCAGCAACCTCTTCATTTCCTCGTCCGTCAGCACCAGCTCTGCCGAATCATCATCAACATCATCATCATCATCAACATCATCAACATCATCAACAACACCATCATCATCTTCCACGCACTGCTCCTCCAGATCCAGCAACCTCTTCAATTCCTCGTCCGTCAGCACCAGCTCTGCCGAATCATCATCAACATCATCATCATCAACATCAACGACATCATCATCAACATCATCATCAACATCATCCACATCATCAACAACATCATCAACAACATCATCATCATCATCAACATCACCATCATCATCAGCATCATCACCATCATCATTATCATCATCAACAACATCATCATCATCAACAACATCATCATCAACATCATCATCATCAACATCATCAACAACATCATCATCATCATCATCAACATCATCAACATCATCAACATCATCAACAACATCATCAACAACATCATCATCATCATCAGCATCATCACCATCATCATTATCATCATCAACAACATCATCATCAACATCAACATCATTATCAACATCAACATCATCAACATCATCAACAACACCATCATCATCTTCCACGCACTGCTCCTCCAGATCCAGCAACCTCTTCATTTCCTCGTCCGTCAGCACCAGCTCTGCCGAATCATCATCAATATCATCATCATCATCAACATCATCAACATCATCATCAACATCATCATCAACATCATCATCAACATCATCAACAACATCATCAACAACATCATCATCATCATCAACATCATCACCATCATCACCATCATCATCACCATTATCACCATCATCATCACCATCATCATCAACACCACCATCATCAACATCATCACCATCATCATCACCACCACCACCATTATTACCACCATCATCATCACCACTACTATACACTAGTAGCGTGGTGTATAGTAGCGTTGTGTATAGTAGCGTGGTGTATAGTAGCGTGGTGTATAGTAGCGTGGTGTATAGTAGCGTTGTGTATAGTAGCGTGGTGTATAGTAGCGTGGTGTATAGTAGCGTGGTGTATAGTAGCGTGGTGTATAGTAGCGTGGTGTATAGTAGCGTTGTGTATAGTAGCGTGGTGTATAGTAGCGTGGTGTTTAGTAGCGTTGTGTATAGTAGCGTGGTGTATAGTAGCGTGGTGTATAGTAGCGTGGTGTATAGTAGTGTGGTGTATAGTAGCGTTGTGTATAGTAGCGTGGTGTATAGTAGCGTGGTGTATAGTAGTGTGGTGTATAGTAGCGTGGTGTATAGTAGCGTGGTGTATAGTAGCGTTGTGTATAGTAGCGTGGTGTATAGTAGCGTGGTGTATAGTAGCGTGGTGTATAGTAGCGTAGTGTATAGTAGCGTGGTGTATAGTAGCGTGGTGTATAGTAGCGTTGTGTATAGTAGTGTATAGTAGCGTGGTGTATAGTAGCGTGGTGTATAGTAGCGTGGTGTATAGTAGCGTGGTGTATAGTAGCGTATAGTAGCGTGGTGTATAGTAGCGTTGTGTATAGTAGTGTATAGTAGCGTGGTGTATAGTAGCGTGGTGTATAGTAGCGTGGTGTATAGTAGTGTAGTGTATAGTAGCGTGGTGTATAGTAGCGTGGTGTATAGTAGCGTGGTGTATAGTAGCGTGGTGTATAGTAGCGTGGTGTATAGTAGCGTTGTGTATAGTAGCGTAGTGTATAGTAGCGTTGTGTACAGTAGCGTGGTGTATAGTAGCGTGGTGTATAGTAGCGTGGTGTATAGTAGCGTGGTGTATAGTAGCGTGGTGTATAGTAGCGTGGTGTATAGTAGCGTGGTGTATAGTAGCGTGGTGTATAGTAGCGTAGTGTATAGTAGCGTGGTGTATAGTAGCGTGGTGTATAGTAGCGTGGTGTATAGTAGCGTGGTGTATAGTAGCGTGGTGTATAGTAGTGTGGTGTATAGTAGCGTAGTGTATAGTAGCGTAGTGTATAGTAGCGTGGTGTATAGTAGCGTGGTGTATAGTAGCGTGGTGTATAGTAGCGTGGTGTATAGTAGCGTGGTGTATAGTAGCGTGGTGTATAGTAGCGTGGTGTATAGTAGCGTGGTGTATAGTAGCGTGGTGTATAGTAGCGTGGTGTATAGTAGTGTATAGTAGCGTGGTGTATAGTAGTGTATAGTAGCGTGGTGTATAGTAGTGTGGTGTATAGTAGTGTGGTGTATAGTAGCGTGGTGTATAGTAGCGTGGTGTATAGTAGCGTGGTGTATAGTAGCGTGGTGTATAGTAGTGTATAGTAGCGTGGTGTATAGTAGTGTAGTGTATAGTAGTGTAGTGTATAGTAGTGTATAGTAGCGTGGTGTATAGTAGCGTGGTGTATAGTAGCGTGGTGTATAGTAGTGTAGTGTATAGTAGTGTATAGTAGCGTGGTGTATAGTAGTGTAGTGTATAGTAGTGTATAGTAGCGTGGTGTATAGTAGCGTGGTGTATAGTAGCGTGGTGTATAGTAGCGTGGTGTATAGTAGTGTGGTGTATAGTAGCGTGGTGTATAGTAGCGTGGTGTATAGTAGTGTAGTGTATAGTAGCGTCGTGTATAGTAGTGTATAGTAGCGTGGTGTATAGTAGTGTAGTGTATAGTAGTGTATAGTAGCGTGGTGTATAGTAGCGTGGTGTATAGTAGCGTAGTGTATAGTAGCGTTGTGTATAGTAGCGTTGTGTATAGTAGCGTGGTGTATAGTAGCGTTGTGTATAGTAGCGTTGTGTATAGTAGCGTAGTGTATAGTAGCGTTGTGTATAGTAGTGTAGTGTATAGTAGCGTGGTGTATAGTAGCGTGGTGTATAGTAGCGTGGTGTATAGTAGCGTGGTGTATAGTAGCGTGGTGTATAGTAGCGTGGTGTATAGTAGCGTGGTGTATAGTAGCGTGGTGTATAGTAGCGTTGTGTATAGTAGTGTGGTGTATAGTAGCGTGGTGTATAGTAGCGTGGTGTATAGTAGCGTGGTGTATAGTAGCGTGGTGTATAGTAGCGTAGTGTATAGTAGTGTATAGTAGCGTTGTGTATAGTAGCGTTGTGTATAGTAGCGTTGTGTATAGTAGCGTTGTGTATAGTAGTGTGGTGTATAGTAGCGTGGTGTATAATAGCGTGGTGTATAGTAGCGTGGTGTATAGTAGCGTGGTGTATAGTAGCGTGGTGTATAGTAGCGTAGTGTATAGTAGCGTAGTGTATAGTAGTGTATAGTAGCGTTGTGTATAGTAGCGTAGTGTATAGTAGCGTAGTGTATAGTAGCGTGGTGTATAGTAGCGTGGTGTATAGTAGCGTGGTGTATAGTAGTGTGGTGTATAGTAGCGTTGTGTATAGTAGCGTTGTGTATAGTAGCGTTGTGTATAGTAGCGTTGTGTATAGTAGCGTGGTGTATAGTAGTGTGGTGTATAGTAGCGTTGTGTATAGTAGCGTTGTGTATAGTAGCGTGGTGTATAGTAGCGTTGTGTATAGTAGCGTTGTGTATAGTAGCGTGGTGTATAGTAGCGTGGTGTATAGTAGCGTGGTGTATAGTAGCGTGGTGTATAGTAGTGTGGTGTATAGTAGCGTGGTGTATAGTAGCGTGGTGTATAGTAGCGTGGTGTATAGTAGCGTGGTGTATAGTAGCGTGGTGTATAGTAGCGTGGTGTATAGTAGTGTGGTGTATAGTAGCGTTGTGTATAGTAGCGTTGTGTATAGTAGCGTGGTGTATAGTAGCGTTGTGTATAGTAGCGTTGTGTATAGTAGCGTGGTGTATAGTAGCGTGGTGTATAGTAGCGTGGTGTATAGTAGCGTGGTGTATAGTAGTGTGGTGTATAGTAGCGTGGTGTATAGTAGCGTGGTGTATAGTAGCGTGGTGTATAGTAGCGTGGTGTATAGTAGCGTGGTGTATAGTAGCGTGGTGTATAGTAGCGTAGTGTATAGTAGAAGCAGCGGCAGCGTTGACTCACTCAGCGCTCCTTCGCGATCATCCGTCTCGGCTCCACCTCCTGCTCCACCTCCTGCTCCACCTCTTCCTCCTCCTCCTGCTGCTGCTAACACAAAGACATCATCATCATCATCACTGCGATCATCATCATGATCATCATCATCATCATCACCGCGACCATCATCACAATCATCGCCATCATCACGATCGTGACCATCACAGCGATCATTATCACAGCGATCATCATTATCATCGCCATCATCACCGCGATCATCGCCATCGTCATCATCGCCATCATCATGATCGTGACCATCACAGCGATCATCATCACAGCGATCATCATCATCATCATCATCACCGCGATCATCATCATCGCCATCATCGCCATCATCATGATCGTGACCATCACAGCGATCATTATCACAGCGATCATCATCATCATCATCACCGCGATCATCATCATCGCCATCATCACCGCGATCATCGTCATCATCGTCATCATCATGATCGTGACCATCACAGCGATCATTATCACAACGATCATCATCATCGCGATCATCATCATCGCCATCATCATGATCGTGACCATCACAGCGATCATTATCACAGCGATCATCATCATCATCATCACCGCGATCATCATCATCGCCATCATCACCACAATCATCATCATCGCCATCATCGCCATCATCACGATCGTGACCATCACAGCGATCATTATCACAGCGATCATCATCATCATCATCACCGCGATCATCATCATCGCCATCATCACCGCGATCATCATCATCGCCATCATCGTCATCATCACGATCGTGACCATCACAGCGATCATCATCATCGCGATCATCATCATCATCATCGCCATCATCGTGATCGTGACCATCACAGCGATCATTATCACAGCGATCATCATCATCGCCATCATAGCTATCATCGCCATCGTCATCATCGCCATCATCGTGATCGTGACCATCACAGCGATCATTATCACAGCGATCATCATCATCATCATCATCACTGCGATCATCATCATCGCCATCATCGCCATCATCATGATCGTGACCATCACAGCGATCATTATCACAGTGATCATCATCATCATCATCATCACCGCGATCATCATCATCGCCATCATCACCGCGATCATCATCATCATCATCATCATCGTCATCATCACGATCGTGACCATCACAGCGATCATTATCACAGCGATCATCATCATCGCCATCATAGCTATCATCGCCATCGTCATCATCGCCATCATCGTGATCGTGACCATCACAGCGATCATTATCACAGCGATCATCATCATCATCATCATCACTGCGATCATCATCATCGCCATCATCGCCATCATCATGATCGTGACCATCACAGCGATCATTATCACAGTGATCATCATCATCATCATCATCATCACCGCGATCATCATCATCGCCATCATCACCGCGATCATCATCATCATCATCATCGTCATCATCACGATCGTGACCATCACAGCGATCATTATCACAGCGATCATCATCATCGCCATCACCGCGATCATCGCCATCGTCATCATCGCCATCATCATGATCGTGACCATCACAGCGATCATTATCACAGTGATCATCATCATCATCATCACCGCGATCATCATCATCGCCATCATCACCGCGATCATCATCATCGTCATCATCGTCATCATCACGATCGTGACCATCACAGCGATCATTATCACAGCGATCATCATCATCGCCATCACCGCGATCATCGCCATCGTCATCATCGTCATCATCACGATCGTGACCATCACAGCGATCATTATCACCGCGATCATCATCATCATCACCGCGATCATCATCATCGCCATCATCACCGCGATCATCATCATCGCCATCATCGCCATCATCACGATCGTGACCATCACAGCGATCATTATCACAGCGATCATCATCATCGCCATCACCGCGATCATCGCCATCGTCATCATCGCCATCATCATGATCGTGACCATCACAGCGATCATTATCACAGCGATCATCATCATCATCACCGCGATCATCATCATCGCCATCATCACCGCGATCATCATCATCGCCATCATCGCCATCATCACGATCGTGACCATCACAGCGATCATTATCACAGCGATCATCATCATCATCACCGCGATCATCATCATCGCCATCATCACCGCGATCATCATCATCGCCATCATCGTCATCATCACGATCGTGACCATCACAGCGATCATCTTCATCGCCATCATCGTCATCATCACGATCGTGACCATCACAGCGATCATCATCATCGCAATCATCATCATCATCGCCATCATCATGATCGTGACCATCACAGCGATCATTATCACAGCGATCATCATCATCGCGATCATCATCATCATCGCCATCATCATGATCGTGACCATCACCGCGATCATCATCATCGCAATCATCGTCATCACCGCAATCATCATCACAATCATCACCACCATCCCTGTTAGCATCTTCGCCATCACCGCAATCATCATCACAATCATCACCACCATCACCGCGATCATCATCGCCATCATCGTGATCATCACGATCATCGCTATCTTCACGGTGATCGCAATTGTCGTCATCATCACGATCATTATCATCATCATCTTCATCAACGTGATGATCAACTGCGCACAAACAACAATGATACATTTCTAGATTTGAAGCTTTCGTGACTGCAAGGATTCATCTTCTTGGTTCTTTCGGTAAAGTCACGTAGAAGGGAAATAATAAAATAATAAAAATATTAAACAATAAAAATTATCACGACGTTTCGAATGCAACACAAGCAATCGTCATCAGGTGTGAAATCCACAGAAAGAAAATTTGAAAAAATATCATTTTCTTTTGCTGTGGATTTCACACCTGTTGACGATTGCTCATGTTGCATTCGAAACGTCGTGAGCATTTTTATTGTTTTATATTTTTATTATTTTATTATTTCCCTTCTACGTGACTTTACCGAAAGAACCAAGAACAACAATGATACAGTTATTCAAGATGTAATCCCTTATATTGCTTATAAGGGATTACATCTTGAATCATTGCTTCACTTGATGCAGCTAATTCGGCTGTGACGGTCCCACCTGATGACGGAGACTTGTGTTGCCTCCGAAACGTCGTCAATTTTAATTTGTTTGTTTTGTTTTATTTTACTTTCATTAATTTTAATGTTTTACCCACGTGACTTTACCGAAAAAACCTTAGAATATGAATCATTGCAGTCACGAAAGCTTCAAATCTAGAATTAATGATACAGTTGTAATGAGAGAGCACCATCTGGTGGTGATGGGGGGGGGGGTTACAGCGGACATCTGCACGGCCACCGCTGGGTAACCGGCGTCCAATCCGAAGCAGGGATTCGATGTGGGCGGAGCTACGGGGAATATTCTAGAACCATCCAGCGGGTTCCACTAGGGGGCGTGGCAGTAGGTGGCAGAGGTCGCAAACGGGTTTTGATTCCTTATCCCCCGTACCCGGCCGCACCAGGGTCGCAAACGGGTACCCGTAACCGGCTGGGTACGGGTAGCCGTTCCCTACCCGTACCCTACCCGAAATGGGTGACAAACAGCACCCCGAGCTCTCAATACTCTGATAGTGCGTTGTTTTTGAGTTGTGCGCCTTTTGGCGTCATCTGGTCCAACACCAAGTGAGACTAGGCTCTGAGAAAAGCTGTCTCGGGTGTGGACCAATCAACTTCAAGGACCATGTGAGACTAGGCTCTGAGAAAAGCTGTCTCGGGTGTGGACCAATCAACTTCAAGGACCATGTGAGACTAGGCTCTGAGAAAAGCTGTCTCGGGTGTGGACCAATCAACTTCAAGAACCATGTGAGACTAGGCTCTAAGAAAAGCTGTCTCGGGTGTGGACCAATCAACTTCAAGGACCATGTGAGACTAGGCTCTAAGAAAAGCTGTCTCGGGTGTGGACCAATAAACTTCAAGGACCATGTAAGACTAGGCTCTAAGGAAAGCTGTTTCGGGTGTGGACCAATCAACTTCAAGGACCATGTGAGACTAGGCTCTAAGAAAAGCTGTCTCGGGTGTGGACCAATCAACTTCAAGGACAGTGCATATCATTATCATCATCAGAGTTGTTTCTTTTTGTTTGCATTTTTACTGCTTGTGTTGTGCTTATTGCAAACATGATCCCTTTGTACCAGTTGAAAGGGTAAAAACCTACTACTATATTTTGCCACCGGTAAAGATGTCTCATAGTGGAGAAGCTGCGTGGCCATACGGGCTACGTGGCCCAGCCCAACCCGGCCTAGCCCGCCGGAGGAGCTCACCGATGGGACTTTGTGTCGAGGATCTTTCGAGGGATTTGCGAGCTCCTCACACGACCCAGCCTGATGGCTAAAACCCAGGATGGATCGGAGGCAGGGCCATTGAGGCAGACTCCATCTTCTCAGCAACCCGCGACCACCAACCATCCTTGCAGCGCCTCACGGCTCTCCGAACCTCCGAGTGAAGGCTGGCGTGGGATGCTGTGCATGATGAGAGTGGGCCTGTCGCTTTTTCTCAGCCAGCCTGAACACCTCCTCTGTCAGCCAGGGTCTCTGGGGAGGTCTGGACCGTGTACCCAAAGCAGCCATTGCAGCTGCATGAGTCACAGTCCTAAACCTCGCCCATTTCCCCTCGACATCAGGAGGAGTGGGGGACGATGCCAACCCCAGCCGCAAGCGATGATGAAATTCTCGCTTGCAACTTTCATCAGCTAGCTGAGACCAGGCCACGATGGGTTTGAATGGGGTCCTGGGTGTACACCCACCACTGGAGTGGAAGAATGGCCGGCGCATCTTACAGATGACAAGTCGATGGTCATTGGGCAGATCAGCTCCAAGGACATGGGCCCGCACCCGCTGTTCCATCACTATGTAGTCCAGCAGATGTTCTTGCTTGGACCCGGCATGCATCCATGATGTTGTGTGGATGCGCCGATGCCGGAACAGCGTGTTGGTAATTACAAACCCATGGGCTGCACAAAAATCTAGCAGCCTCCTACCGTTGTTATTGAGCTGATCTGGCCCATGTCATCCATAGAAGGCATCTGACTCATCGCCTTGCCTGCATCCCTCCACGGATGTTCGTCTTCGGTGGGGGCATAAGTAACCACGACCACCACTCCTCGCCTCTGGTTGATGGGAAAGTGAGCCAAAAGTAGCCTGGGGCTTACAGCTTCCCACACCTCACCGCCACGCTCCCACGTCCCCTTCATTCTTTTGTTCAGAAGAAGAGCCACTCCCTGTTGTTTGGCAGTCTCTATGCCCCGAGTAGAGGACTGTCCACCCCTCATTAATGCCACAGAGATCCAGGCGGTACCGGTCCAGCTCTCGACAGAGGAGTGGCAGCCTCTCCTCCGCAAGTGAGCGTTCTAACATTCCACGTGGCCACGCGAAGTGGCTTTTCGTTGTTTCTGGAGGAGCCCCGAGGGTGAAGATTCAATCTCCTGGCTCCGCCAATTGGGGTTTGGCCAGGAGACGTCATAGACGCCTGTCCCCCCCCCGGGGCCTCCGGCACAAGCTTATTATTATTTTTGACATCGTGGTCTAGCGGTAGTTAATTGAAGGTGGAGGGGTTACCAGCCCCTCGCACCCGTTCAGAGCCCCCATTTGGCCGCTGTGGTGGTCACAGACGCCATGAGGGGCAAGGCCAATCAGAATTGGCCCTCCCCCCAACGGCACTGCCCACCACAACGTTGCCGTCCGGCAACGCTGTCCGGCACCACTCACTCACCCACCAACCCACTCACTCACTCACCCACTCACTCACTGGACCCACCCACTCACCCACTCACTAACCCACCCACTCACCCACTCACCCACTCATTCACTGACCCACCCACTCACCCACTCACTAACCCACCCACTCACCCACTCACCCACTCACTCACTGACCCACCCACTCACCCACTCACTAACCCACCCCACTCACCCACTCACCCACTCACTCACTTACCCACCCACTCACTCACTCACCCACCCACTCACTCACTCACTTACTAACCCACTCACCCACTCACCCACTCACTCACTGATTCACCCACTCACCCACTCACCCACTCACTTACTAACCCACCCACTCACTCACTCACTTACTAACCCACCCACCCACCCACCCACTCACCCACCCACCCACCCACTCACCCACCCACCCACCCACTCACCGACCCACCCACCAACTCACCGACCCAGCCACCAACTCACCCACCCACCCACCAACTCACCCACCCACCCACCAACTCACCCACCCCCACTCACCCACCCACCCACCCACCCACCCACCCACTCACCCACCCACCCCACCCACTCACCCACCCACTCACCCACCCACCCACTCACCCACTCACCCACCCACCCACCCACTCACCCACTCACCCACTCACTCATCCACTCACTCACCCACCCACTCACCCACCCACCTACCCACTCACTCATCCACCCACTCAATTACCTCCTACACCTGCTCGACTTCCACCACCACCAACACCTCCACCACCACCACCTCCACCCACTCACCCACTCACTCACCCACCCACTCACCCACTCACTCACCCACCCACTCACCCACTCACTCACCCACCCACTCACCCACCGACACAATCACTCACTCACCCACTCACCCACTCACCCACCCACTCACTCACCCACCCACCCATCCACTCACCCACTCACCCACCCACCCACTCACTCACCCACCCACTCACCCACTCACCCACTCACCCCACCCACCCACCCACCCACCCACCCACCCACCACTCACTCACTCACCCACCCACCCACCCACTCACTCACTCACCCACCCACCCACTCACTCACCCACTCACCCACTCACTCACTCACTCACTCACTCACTCACCCACTCACCCACTCACCCACCACTCACCCACCCACCCACCCACCCACCCACTCACCCACCCACTCACTCACGCACTCACCCACTCACCCACCCACCCACTCACCCACCCACTCACCCACCCACCCACTCACCCACCCACTCACTCACCCACTCACTCACCCACCCACCCACTCACCCACTCACTCACTCACTCACCCACTCACTCAATCAATGACTCATTCACTCACCCACCCACTCATTCACTCACCCACTCACTCACCCACCCACTCACTCACCCACCCACTCACCCACCCACCCACCCACTCACTCAATCAATGACTCATTCACTCACCCACCCACTCATTCACTCACCCACTCACTCACCCACCCACCCACTCACCCACTCACTCACCCACCCACTCACCCACCCACCCACCCACCCACCCACCCACTCACTCAATCAATGACTCATTCACCCACCCACCCACTCATCCACCCACCCACTCACCCACCCACCCACCCACTCACTCACCCACCCACTCACCCACCCACCCACTCACTCACCCACCCACCCACCCACCCACTCACTCACCCACCCACCCACCCACCCACCCACTCACTCACCCACCCACCCACTCACTCAATCAATGACTCATTCACCCACCCACCAACTCACTCACCCACCCACTCACCCACCCACCCACTCACTCACCCACCCACCCACCCACTCACTCACCCACCCACCCACCCACCCACACCACCCACTCACCCACTCACCCACTCACCACTCACCCACCCACCCACTCACCCACCCACCCACCCACTCACCCACCCACCCACCCACCCACTCACCCACCCACCCACCCACCCACTCACCGACCCACCCACCAACTCACCGACCCACCCACCAACTCACCCACCCACCAACTCACCCACCCACCCACTCACCCACCACTCACCCACCCACCACCCACCCACCCACCCACCCACCCACTCACCCACCCACCCACCCACCCACTCACCCACCCACCACCCACCCCACCCACCCACCCACCCACACCACCCACCCACCCACTCACCACCCACCCACTCACCCACCCACCTCCCACTCACCCACCCACTCACCCACCCACCTACCCACCCACCCACCCACCCACTCACCCACCCACCAACTCACCCACCCACCCACTCACCCACCCACCCACCCACCCACTCACCCACCCACCCACCCACCCACTCACCCACCCACCCACCCACTCACTCACCCACCCACTCACCCACCCACCTACCCACCCACCCACCCACTCACCCACCCACCTACCCACCCACCCACCCACTCACCCACCCACCACTCACCCACTCACCCACCCACCCACTCAACCACACCCACTCACCCACCCACCCACCCACTCACCCACCCACTCACCCACCCACTCACCCACCCACCCACCCACTCACTCACTCACCCACTCACTCACCTACCCACCCACCCACCCACCCACTCACCCACCCACCCACCCACTCACCCACCCACCCACCCACTCAACCACACCCACTCACCCACCCACCCACTCACCCACCCACCCATTCAACCACACCCACTCACCCACCCACCCACCCACTCACCCACCCACCCACCCACTCACCCACCCACCCACCCACTCACTCACCCACCACTCACCCACTCACCCACCACCCACCCACTCACCCACTCACTCACCCACTCACCCACCCACTCACCCACCCACCCACCCACCCACTCACCCACCCACCCACCCACCCACTCACCCACCCACCCACCCACTCAACCACACCCACTCACCCACCCACCCACCCACCCACTCACCCACTCACCCACTCACCCACTCACCCCCCCACCCACCCACTCACTCACCCACCCACCCATCCACTCACCCACTCACCCACCCACCCACTCACCCACCCACCCACTCACCCACTCACTCACCCACCCACTCACCCACTCACCCACTCACCCACCCACCACTCACTCACCCACTCACTCACTCACCCACTCACTCACTCACCCACTCACCCACTCACCCACCCACCCACCCACTCACCCACCACTCACCCACTCACCCACCCACTCACTCACGCACTCACCCACTCACCCACCCACTCACCCACCCACCCACCCACTCACCCACCACTCACCCACCCACTCACCCACCCACTCACTCACGCACTCACCCATTCACCCACCCACTCACCCACCCACCCACCCACTCACCCACCACTCACCCACCCACTCACCCACCCACTCACCCACCCACCCACCCACCCACTCACCCACCCACCCACCCACCCACCCACTCACTCACTCACCCACCCACTCATTCACTCACCCACTCACTCATCCACCCACCCACCCACTCACCCACTCACTCACCCACCCACCCACCCACCCACCCACCCACCCACTCACTCACTCACCCACCCACCCACCCACCCACTCACCCACCCACCCACTCACCCACTCACCCACCCACTCACCCACCCACCCACCCACCCACTCACCCACCCACCCACCCACTCACCCACCCACCCACCCACCCACTCACCCACTCACCCACTCACCCACCCACCCACTCACGCACCCACCCACCCACCCACCCACTCACCCACCCACCCACCCACCCACTCACTCACTCACCCACTCACCCACCCACCCACCCACCCACCCACTCACCCACCCACCCACCCACCCACCCACCCACTCACTCCCCACTCACCCACCCACCCACTCACTCACCCACTCACCCACCCACTCACCCACCCACCCACCCACCCACTCACCCACCCACCCACCCACTCACCCACCCACCCACTCACCCACCCACCCACTCACTCATCCACCCACCCACCCACCCACCCACCCACCCACCCACTCAATTACCTCCTACTCCTGCTCGACTTCCACCACCACCACCACCAACACCTCCACCACCTCCACCACCTCCATCGTGGTGGCGTCTGAGACGGCAGCAAAGGTACTTAGCGAGGAGGCTGAGGTGAGACAGGATGATGAGCGGTGGGGGGAGCACGGGCCTCTCGTGGAAGGTCATGATGAGCTGGTAGCGTTGAAACTTCCACACCTGGTTCGAGATGGACTTTACCTCGAAGAACGTGTTGCTGTGGGGGGGAGGGGGAGGTAGGGAGGAGGGAGGGAGGGAAGGAGGAGGGGGGGAGGGAGGAGAGGGAGGGAGGAGAGGGAGGGAGGGAAGGAGGAGAGGGAGGGAGGGAGGGAAGGAGGAGGGGGGAGGGAGGAGGGAGGGAGGAGAGGGAGGGAGGGAGGAGAGGGAGGGAGGGGAGGGAGGGAGGGAGGGTGAATGAGTGGGTGAGTGAGTGAGTGGGTGGGTGAGTGGGTGAGTGAGTGGGTGGGTGGGTGGGTGAGTGGGTGGGTGGGTGGGTGAGTGGGTGGGTGGGTGAGTGGGTGAGTGAGTGAGTGGGTGGGTGGGTGGGTGGGTGAGTGAGTGAGTGAGTGGGTGGGTGGGTGGGTGGGTGGGTGAGTGGGTGGGTGGGTGGGTGAGTGAGTGGGTGGGTGGGTGAGTGGGTGGGTGGGTGAGTGGGTGGGTGAGTGGGTGAGTGAGTTGGTGGGTGGGTGGGTGAGTGAGTGGGTGGGTGGGTGGGTGAGTGGGTGGGTGAGTGAGTAAGTGAATGGGTGGGTGGGTGAGTGAACGGGTGAGTGGGTGAGTGAGTGGGTGAGTGGGTGAGTGAGTGGATGGGTGGGTGGGGAGTGAGCTTGGTTCCGTGTGAGATAAATGGAGACTTGTGAAGGTGATGGTGGTGGTGATGGTGATGGTGGTGGTGATGGTGGTGATGGTGGTGGTGATGGTGGTGATGGTGGTGGTGATGGTGATGATGGTGGTGATGGTGATGGTGGTGATGGTGGTGATGGTGGTGGTGATGGTGGTGATGGTGATGGTGGTGGTGATGGTGGTGATGGTGGTGGTGATGATGGTGATGGTGGTGGTGATGGTGGTGGTGGTGATGGTGGTGGTGATGGGGGTGGTGATGGCGGTGGTAATGGTGGTGATGATGGTAATGGTGGTGATGATGGTGATGGCGGTGATGATGGTGGTGATGGTGGTGATGGTGGTGATGGTGGTGGTGATGGTGGTGATGGTGGTGGTGATGGTGACGGTGGTGATGGTGACGGTGTTGATGGTGACGGTGTTGATGGTGATGATGGTGGTGATGGTGATGGTGACGATGATGATGATGGTGATGATTATGTTGGTGACGATGGTGGTGGTAATGGTGTTGATGATGATGATGGTGTTGATGATGACGGTGTTGATGGCGATGATGGTGGTGATGGTAATGGTGGTGACGATGGTGGTGGTAATGGTGTTGATGGTGATGATGATGATGGCCGTGATGGCGGTGATGGTGATGTCGGTGGCGATGTCTCCTCACTTGAAGACGGCGATGAGCAGGTTAACGAGGAGGATGTTAGCGACGAGTAGGTAGCAGGCCATGATGGCCGGAGTGATCCAAGCTCCTGGGATGCAGCGCGGCATCCGCTTGCCATCGTCGTCGTACAGATTGTCGCCACACGGCGCTGTGATGGCATCACCACCAACGTCACCGTCGTCACCATCACCGTCAACACCGTCACCGTCAACATCACCATCACCACCGCCATCGTCACCGTCATCATCGTCATCGTCATCATCGTCACCACCATCACCACCGCCATCATCACCATCACCATCGTCATCACCGTCGCCATCGTCGTCGTACAGATTGTCGCCACATGGCGCTGTGATGGCATCACCACCAACGTCACCGTCGTCACCGCCGTCACCGTCAACACCGTCACCGTCAACATCACCATCACACCACCGCCCGTCGTCACCGTCATCATCGTCATCGTCATCATCGTCATCATCGTTACCAACGTCATCGTCACCATCGTCACCGCCGTCACCGCCGTCGCCGCCGTCGCGCCGCCGCCGTCGCCGCCGTCGCCGCCGTCGCCGCCGTCGCCGCCGTCGCCGCCGTCGCCGCCGTCGCCGCCGTCGCCGCCGTCGCCGCCGTCGCCGCCGTCGCCGCCCGTCGCCGCCGTCGCCGCCGTCGCCGCGCCGTCGCCGCCGTCGCCGCCGTCGCCGCCGTCGCCGCCCGTCGCCGCCGTCGCCTCCGTCACCGCCGTCACCGCCGTCACCCGCCGCCCACCGCCGTCACCGCCGTCACCGCCGTCACCGCCGTCACCGCCGTCACCGCCGTCACCGCCGTCACCGCCGCCACCGCCGTCACCGCCGCCACCATCGTCACCGCCGTCACCGCCGTCACCGCCGTCACCGCCGTCACCGCCGTCACCGCCGTCACCGCCGTCACCGCCGTCACCGCCGTCACCGCCGTCACCGCCGCCACCGCCGCCACCGCCGTCACCGGCCGCCACCATCGTCACCGCCGTCACCGCCGTCACCGCCGTCACCGCCGTCACCGCCGTCACCGCCGTCACCGCCGTCACCGCCGTCACCGCCGTCACCCGCCGTCACCGCCGCCACCGCGCCGTCACCGCCGTCACCGCCGTCACCGCCGTCACCGCCGTCACCGCCGTCACCGCCGTCACCGCCGCCACCGCCGTCACCGCCGCCACCATCGTCACCACCGTCACCACCGTCACCGCCGTCACCGCCGTCACCGCCGTCACCGCCGTCACCGCCGTCACCACCGTCACCACCGTCACCGGCCGTCACCGCCGTCACCGCCGTCACCGCCGCCACCATCGTCACCACCGTCACCATCGTCACCGCCGTCACCGCCGTCATCATCGTCACCATCGTCGCCGCCGTCACCACCGTCACCACCGTCACCATCATCGCCGCCGTCACCGCCGTCACCATCGTCACCATCGTCACCATCGTCACCGCCGTCACCGCCGTCACCATCGTCACCACCGTCACCGCCGTCACCACCGTCACCACCGTCACCACCGTCACCATCGTCACCATCGTCACCATCGTCACCGCCGTCACCACCGTCACCACCGTCACCACCGTCACCACCGTCACCACCGTCACCACCGTCACCACCGTCACCATCGTCACCACCGTCACCATCGTCACCACCGTCACCACCATCACCACCTCCACCACCTCCACCACCGTCACCACCGTCACCACCTCCACCACCTTCACCACCTCCACCACCTCCACCACCGTCACCACCTCCACCACCTCCACCACCGTTACTTCCACCACCTCCACCACCTCCACCACCGTCACCACCTCCACCACCTCCACCACTTCCACCACCTCCACCACCACCACCTCCACCACCTCCACCACCACCACCACCCCCGTCCCACCCCTTGTCTCCCCCACCCCCGTGTCTCACCCCCCCGTGTCCTCTCCCCCCCCCGTGTCTCACCTCTCCCCCGTGTCTCACCTACCCCGTGTCTCACCCCTCCCCTGTGTCTCACCCCCCCCCCGTGTCTCACTCACCCCCCCCCGTGTCTCCCCCCCCACCCCCGTGTCTCCCCCCCCCCCCCCGTGTCTCTCTCCCCTCCCTCCCCCCCCCCCTCCTGAAACTCACGGTTAATCTCCATAGCAAACACTGACGGTGATGGTGTTGATGATGTTGTTGATGTTGTTGATGTTGGTGGTGATGGTGACGATGTTCGGGTCGATTCGGTGTTGCCGGTGAGACACGCGCGGCGAGAGAGACACACTCGGTCACTCAGAGCCAGCCACCCCCAGCCACCCCCAGCGTGGGGGTAGAGACAGAGATGGGGGGGGGGGACACTCAAAACAAAATCATAAGTGAGGGGGTGGGGGGCCGGTCGTGATCTTGTCAATGTCAACGTTTCATTGTCGGGATGCAGGAGGATGATCGTCTCAGCTAAAGACGGCGGCTGGTGTTGCGACTGAAAGGGTCGTGATCGATTATTTTGTTATTTTTCTCCCGACGTGACTTTTACCGAAAGATTGAAAGATTTTGGAGGATTTTTGTTGGTGATGGCGATGATCGGTGGTGGTGGTGGTGGTGATGGTGGTGGTGGTGGTGATGGTGGTGGTGATGGTGGTGGTGGTGGTGGTGGTGATGGTGGTGGTGATGGTGGTGGTGGTGGTGGTGGTGATGGTGGTGGTGATGGTGGTGATGATGGTGGTGGTGATGGTGGTGATGGTGATGATGGTGGTGGTGGTGATGGTGGTGATGGTGGTGGTGATGGTGGTGGTGGTGGTGGTGATGGTGATGATGGTGGTGGTGGTGATGGTGGTGATGGTGGTGGTGATGGTGATGGTGGTGGTGGTGATGGTGGTGATGGTGATGATGGTGGTGGTGGTGATGGTGGTGATGGTGGTGGTGGTGGTGATGGTGGTGGTGGTGATGGTGGTGATGATGGTGGTGGTGATGGTGATGATGGTGGTGGTGGTGATGGTGGTGATGGTGGTGGTGATGGTGGTGGTGATGGTGGTGATGATGGTGATGATGGTGGTGATGGTGATGATGGTGGTGGTGATGGTGGTGATGGTGATGGTGGTGATGATGGTGATGATGGTGGTGGTGATGGTGATGGTGGTGATGGTGATGATGGTGGTGGTGATGGTGGTGTTGATGGTGGTGATGATGGTGATGATGATGGTGGTGGTGACGGTGGTGGTGACGATGGTGGTGATGATGGTGGTGATGATGGTGGTGATGATGGTGGTGGTGATGGTGGTGATGATGGTGGTAATGATGGTGATGGTGGTGATGGTGATGATGGTGGTGGTGATGGTGGTGTTGATGGTGGTGGTGATGATGGTGGTGGTGATGATGGCGATGATGGCGATGGTGGTGATGATGGCGATGGTGGTGATGGTGGTGATGGTGGTGGTGATGGTGGTGATGGTGGTGATGGTGGTGGTGGTGATGGTGGTGATGGTGGTGATGATGGTGATGGTGGTGATGGTGGTGATGGTGGTGATGATGGTGATGGTGGTTATGGTGGTGATGGTGGTGGTGATGGTGGTGGTGATGATGGTGGTGGTGATGGTGATGATGGTGGTGGTGATGGTGGTGATAATGGTGATAATGGTGGTGATGGTGGTGATGATGTTGATGGTGGTGGTGATGGTGGTGGTGGTGACGACGATGATGATGGCGATGATGGCGGTGATGATGATGACGAATCGTGGCGATGGTCGAAATGGCGGAAATTAGAAAATATTTGTCGAAATCAGGCGATCGAAATCAGGCAGTCGGAATCACGTAATAGAATTTACATAATCGAAATTACGTAATCCAAATCACGCAATCGAAATCTCGCGATAAAAATAATGTAATCGAAATCAAGTAATCGAAATCACATAATCGAAATCACGTCATCAAAGTCACGTCATCAAAATCATATCGTCGAAATCACATAATCAAAATCATATAATCAAAATCAGGTAATCAAATCATGCAATCAAAATCACATAATCAAAATCAGGTAATCAAATCATGCAATCAAAATCACATAATCAAAGTCATGCAATCAAAATCACATAATCAAAATCATGTAATCAAAATCTTATCATCAAAATCACATAATCAAAATCATATCAAAATCAGGTAATCAAATCATGCAATGAAAATCACAATCAAAACCATGTAAAAAAAATCATAGATGTGTATAACAATAAAAACCAGACGCGTTCCAAATCATGATTACAATCTCGCCGATTTCGGGATCGTAATCAGTGCTGGGAAAAAAATCAAATCACGCGATCAACAATCTGAAACAAGGACATCGTCACTCACAATCAACCCAGATTACAATCAGAGAAATCATAAAGATCACACAAAACATGAAACGTGGTCACGGTGCAGGGAACGTGATTTGGGGAATGATCAGCAGCATCAGCAGCAGCATCAGCAGCATCATCAGCATCAGCAGCATCAGCAGCAGCATCATCAGCATCATCATCAGCAGCATCAGCATCATCATCAGCATCATCATCAGCAGCAGCATCATCAGCAGCAGCAGCAGCATCATCATCAGCACCACCACCAGCATCAGCAGCAGCATCAGCATCATCAGCAGCAGCATCATCAGCATCATCAGCAGCATCAGCATCAGCATTATCATCATCAACAGCATCATCAGCATCATCAGCAGCATCAGCATTATCATCATCATCAACAGCATCATCAGCACCACCTTCATCAGCATCATCACCATCACTATCATCAGCATCATCAGCAGCATCAGAATTATCATCAGCATCAGCACCACCATCATCAGCATTGGCAGCATCAGCAGCAGCATCAGCAGCATCATCAGCACTATCATCATCACCATCATCACCAACATCCCCATCACTATCATCAGCATCATCATCAGCAACATCAGCAGCAGCATCAGCAGCATTATCATCATCATCAGCAGCATCATCAGCAACACCATCATCAGCATCATCATCATCAGCAGCAGCATTATCATCATCATCAGCAGCAGCATCAGCATCATCATCAGCACCAGCATCATCAGCACCACCATCATCAGCATCATCATCATCAGCATCATCAGCATCATCATCAGCATCAGCACCACCATCATCAGCATCATCAGCATCATCATCAGCATCATCAGCATCATCATCAGCATCATCATCACTATCATCATTAGCATCATTAGCAGCATCATCATCATCAGCATCATCAGCACTATCATCATCACCATCATCACCATCATCACTATCATCATCATCATCAGCATCATCATCAGCATCATCATCACTATCATGACTATCATCATCATCATCAGCATCATCAGCAGTATCATCACTATTGTAGTAACGCTTATGACTCGTTCACACCGGAGTTGGAGGCACACTTGTTTATTTAACACCAACGTTGTGACATACACATTTGAGGGGGTATCGGCCCCCCTCACCCGTCTATCTGAGGACACACCTCTAGGCTAACCCTAGCCTGCCTCTGAGTCCTCCTCTAATGGGCTAGGGGAGGCTATCTTGGCCCGACACTGGTCAGTCGGGCCCGGTACCCAGAGTCCAGACCAGCACTGGCTCTGGCTCTGGTACCACGCCACTGGCTCGAGCCTGCGCGGTCCTGATAAGGACGGCGTACCAGGGGGAGTCCAGGGCTCTATCTCAGACGTCTTCCGCCTCCTCTTCTTTAGCTAAACATCACTCCCGAGCCCCCCGATACATTCCCCTTTTATACACCCCCCTCCCTGAGGGGTGGGGCCCCGGGGGATCGTAACGTCCGAAGCGCGGACGTCGTAGAGGCCACCTGCCCGTGCACTCACGTAGCCCTGCCATAGGCTGCCATGCATAACGGGCTCTCTGTAACAGCCCTACACTATCATCAGCATCATCATCTTCAGCATCATCTGCAGTATCATCATCATCAGCATCATCAGCAGCATCATCATCAGTATCATCAGCATCATCAGCAGCAGCAGCATCAGCAGCAGCATTATCATCATCAGCAGCATCAGCATCAGCATCATCATCAGCACCACCATCATCAGCAACAGCACCACCATCAGCAGCAGCATCAGCATCATCATCAGCACCATCATCACCATCATCGCCAACATCACCATCACTATCATCAGCATCATCATCATCATCAGCAGCAGTATCATCATAATCATCAGCATCATCATCATCAGCAGCAGCAGCATCATTATCAGCAGCATCATCATCAGCAGCATCAGCAGGAGCAGCATCAGCAGCAGCAGCATTATCATCATCATCAGCAGCATCATCAGCATCATCATCAGCAGCAGCAGCATCATTATCAGCAGCATCATCATCAGCAGCATCAGCAGGAGCAGCATCAGCAGCATCGGCACCACCATCATCATCAGCAGCATCATCATCAGCATCAGCACCATCATCAGCATCAGCACCATCATCATCATCAGCAGCAGCATCATCATCATCATCATGCGAAAGTGAGAGCACAGAAGAAGATGATAAGGAAGCAATTAGACACAGTGGTGATGCTGCTGATTATGCTGATGATGATGCCGATGATGATGATGATTATTGTGCTGATGATGATATCACTTTCACTCCCCACCCACCCACTCAACCACCCACCCACCCACTCACGCACCCACCCACTCACTCACTCACCCACCCAACCACCCACTCACTCACCCACTCACCCACCCACCCACTCAACCACCCACCCACCCACCCACTCACCCACCCACCCACTCACGCACCCACCCACCCACTCACACACCCACCCACCCACCCACCCACCACTCACTCACTCACTCACTCACACACCCACCCACCCACCCACTCACTCACACACCCACCCACCCACCCACCCACCCACCCCACCCACTCACTCACCCACCCACTCACCCACCCACCCACCCACTCACCCACCCACCCACTCACCCACCCACCCACCCACCCACTCACCCACCCACCCACCCACTCATCCACCCACTCACCCACCCACCCACTCAACCACCCACCCACCCACCCACCCACTCACGCACCCACCCACCCACTCACACACCCACCCACCCACTCACTCACTCACACACCCACCCACCCACCCACCCACTCACTCACTCACACACCCACCCACCCACCCACTCACTCACCCACCCACTCACCCACCCACCCACCCACTCACACACCCACCCACCCACCCACTCACTCACTCACACACCCACCCACCCACTCACTCACTCACACACCCACCCACCCACCCACTCACTCACACACCCACCCACCCACCCACTCACTCACTCACCCACCCACTCACCCACCCCCTCACTCACCCACCCACCCACCCACTCATCCACCCACTCACACACCCACTCACCCACCCACCCACTCACTCACACACCCACCCACCCACCCACCCACCCACCCACTCACTCACCCACCCACTCACCCACCCACCCACCCACTCACCCACCCACCCACTCACCCACCCACCCACCCACCCACTCACCCACCCACCCACCCACTCATCCACCCACTCACCCACCCACCCACTCAACCACCCACCCACCCACCCACCCACTCACGCACCCACCCACCCACTCACACACCCACCCACCCACTCACTCACTCACACACCCACCCACCCACCCACCCACTCACTCACTCACACACCCACCCACCCACCCACTCACTCACCCACCCACTCACCCACCCACCCACCCACTCACACACCCACCCACCCACCCACTCACTCACTCACACACCCACCCACCCACTCACTCACTCACACACCCACCCACCCACCCACTCACTCACTCACACACCCACCCACCCACCCACTCACTCACTCACCCACCCACTCACCCACCCCCTCACTCACCCACCCACCCACCCACTCATCCACCCACTCACACACCCACTCACTCACTCACCCACCCACCCACCCACTCACTCACCCACCCACCCACTCACTCACCCACCCACCCACCCACTCACCCACCCACCCACCCACTCACCCACCCACCCACCCACTCACCCACCCACCCACTCACCCACCCACTCACCCACCCACTCACCCACCCACCCACTCACCCACCCACTCACACACCCACCCACCCACCCACCCACTCACCCACCCACTCACCCACCCACCCACTCATCCACCCACTCACACACCCACCCACCCACTCACCCACCCACCCACCCACCCACTCACCCACCCACCCACCCACCCACTCACCCACCCACCCACCCACTCACACACCCACCCACCCACCCACTCACTCACCCACCCACCCACCCACCCACTCATCCACCCACTCACACACCCACCCACCCACCCACTCACTCACTCACCCACCCACCCACCCACTCACTCACCCACCCACTCACCCACCCACCCACTCACCCACCCACCCACCCATACACCCACCCACCCACCCCCCCACCCCACCCACCCACCCACCCCCCCACACACCCACCCACCCACCCACCCCCCGCTCTTACTGTGCACTTTGCTCTTACGGTCAATCTGGTCAGCGAACACCTCCCCGTAGATCATCCAGTAGGGCATGTAGAAGATGTTCCTGGCCAGGCGCCACGTGGGCTCTTCGTCGGGGTGCAGGATCGCCTGCCTCGCCACGCCGAAACTCATCAGCACCACGAGCATGATGATGACGAAGTACAACATGTCGATCATCTGGTGGGGGGGTGGGTGGGGAGAGAGGTGGGTGGGTGGGTTAGTGGGTGGGTGGGTGGGTGAGTGGGTGAGTGGGTGGGTTAGTGGGTGGGTGAGTGATTGGTGAGTGGGTGAGTGAGTGAGTGAGTGGGTGGGTGAGTGGGTGAGTGAGTGGGTGGGTTAGTGAGTGGGTGGGTGGGTGGGTTAGTGAGTGGGTGGGTGGGTGGGTGGGTGAGTGAGTGGGTGGGTGAGTGGGTGGGTTGGTGAGTGGGTGGGTGGGTGAGTGGGTGAGTGGGTGGGTGGGTGAGTGGGTGGGTGGGTGGGTGAGTGGGTGAGTGGGTGAGTGAGTGGGTGGGTGGGTGAGTGGGTGGGTGGGTGGGTGAGTGGGTGAGTGGGTGAGTGAGTGGGTGAGTGGGTGAGTGGGTGGGTGGGTGAGAGGGTGGGTGGGTGAGTGAGTGGGTGAGTGGGTGGGTGAGTGGGTGGGTGGGTGGGTGAGTGGGTGAGTGGGTGGGTTAGTGGGTGGGTGAGTGATTGGTGAGTGGGTGAGTGGGTGAGTGAGTGGGTGGGTGGGTGGGTGGGTGAGTGGGTGGGTGGGTGAGTTGGTGAGTGGGTGGGTGAGTGGGTGGGTGAGTGAGTTGGTGAGTGGGTGAGTGGGTGGGTTGGTGAGTGGGTGGGTGAGTGAGTTGGTGAGTGCATGATGATGACGAAGTACAGCATGTCGATCATCTGGTGGGTGGGTGGTGGGTGGGTGGGGAGAGAGGTGAGTGGGTGGGTTAGTGGGTGGGTGAGTGAGTGGGTGAGTGGGTGGGTGGGGTGAGTGGGTGAGTGAGTGGGTGAGTGGGTGGGTGGGTGGGTGAGTGGGTGGGTGGGTGGGTGGGTGAGTGATTGATTGGGTGAGTGAGTGAGCGACTGCGTGGCTGAGTGAGTGGGTGAGCGAGCGAGCGAGTGGATGAGTGAGTGGATGTGTGAGCGAGTGAGTGAGTGGATGAGTGAGTGAGCGAGTGAATGTGAGTGATCGAGTGCGTGGGTGAGTGAGTGGGTGAGTGAGTGAGTGGGTGAGTGGGTGAGTGAGTGAGTGGGTGAGTGAGTGGATGTGTGAGTGAGTGAGTGAGTGGATGAGTGCCTGAGTGAACGAGTGCGTGGGTGAGTGAGTGAGCGAGTGGATGAGTGAGTGGATGTGTGAGTGAGTGAGTGAGTGGATGAGTGAGTGAGTGGATGAGTGAGTGAGCGAGTGAATGTGAGTGATCGAGTGCGTGGGTGAGTGAGTGGGTGAGTGAGTGAGTGGGTGAGTGGGTGAGTGAGTGAGTGGGTGAGTGAGTGGATGTGTGAGTGAGTGAGTGAGTGGATGAGTGCCTGAGTGAACGAGTGCGTGGGTGAGTGAGTGAGCGAGTGGATGAGTGAGTGGATGAGTGAGTGAGTGAGTGGGCGAGTGAACGAGTGCATGGGTGAGTGAGTGAGTGAGTGAATGGGTGAGTGAACGAGTGCGTGGGTGAGTGAGTGAGTGAGTGAATGGGTGAGTGAGCGAGTGAGTGGATGAGTGCGTGAGTGAATGTGTGAGTGAACGAGTGCGTGGGTGAGTGAGCGAGTGAGTGGGTGAGTGAGTGAGTGAGTGAGCGGGTGAGTGAGTGAGTTGATGTGTGATCGAGTGAATGTGTGAGTGAACGAGTGCGTGGGTGAGTGAACGAGTGCGTGGGTGAGTGAGTGAGTGAGTGAGTGAATGGGTGAGTGAGCGAGTGAGTGGATGAGTGCGTGAGTGGGTGAGTGAGTGGGTGAGTTTGTGAGTGAGTGAACGAGTGCGTGGGTGAGTGAGTGAGTGAGTGAGCGGGTGAGCGGGTGAGTGAGTGAGTTGATGTGTGAGCGAGTGAATGTGTGAGTGAACGAGTGCGTGGGTGAGTGAACGAGTGCGTGGGTGAGTGAGTGAGTGAGTGAATGGGTGAGTGAGCGAGTGAGTGGATGAGTGCGTGAGTGGGTGAGTGAGTGGGTGAGTTTGTGAGTGAGTGAACGAGTGCGTGGGTGAGTGAGTGAGTGAATGGGTGAGTGAACGAGTGCGTGGGTGAGTGAACGAGTGCGTGGGTGAGTGAACGAGTGCCTGGGTGAGTGAGCGAGTGAGTGGATGAGTGTGTGAGTGAATGTGTGAGTGAACGAGTGCGTGGGTGAGTGAACGAGTGCGTGGGTGAGTGAGTGAGTGAATGGGTGAGTGAGCGAGTGAGTGAACGAGTGCGTGGGTGAGTGGGTGAGTGAGTGAGTGAGTGAATGGGTGAGTGAGCGAGTGAGTGGGTGAATGGTTGGTTGGATTAGTGAGTGAGTGGATGAGTGAGCGAGTGGGTGAGTGAGCGAGTGGGTGAGTGAGTGGGTGAGTGAGCGGGCGAGTGAACGAGTGCGTGCGTGAGCGAGCGAGCGAGCGGACGAACGAGCGAGCGAGCGAGCGTGCTGCCCTCACCATCTTGCCGATCATCATGACGTAGGGCCCCAGGTACTTGTTGACGCCGAAAATGTCGAGCAGGCGAATGTACCAGAAGATGATGTCCACGCAGTAGATGACGCGTCCGTAGCTCATGAAGGGCTGGTCCTGGAGTCTGAGCGAGACCCCCATCACGAACACGGTGATGGCGACAGCGTCCGTGATGTTCCAGTACTCCTGCAGCCAGACCTTGACCTTCTGGGAGAGCTTGCCGGGCTCCGACATCACGATCTGAGACGCCATCGGGGATGGAGGTGAGAGATGGTGGGGTTGGTGAGAGATGGAGGAGGTGGAGATGGAGGAGGTGGAGGAGGTGGAGGAGGTGGAGGTGGAGGAGGTGGAGGAGGAGGTGGAGGAGGAGGTGGAGGAGGAGGTTAAGAGATGGAGGAGGTGGAGGTGGAGGAGGTGGAGGGGGTGGAGGAGGTGGAGATGGTGGAGGAGGTGGTGGAGGAGGAGGTGGAGGAGGTGGAGGAGGTGGAGATGGTGGAGGTAGAGGAGGAGGAGGTGGAGGAGGTGGAGGAGGTGAAGGAGGTGGAGGAGGTGGAGATGGTGGAGGAGGTGGAGGAGGTGGAGGAGGAGGTGGAGGAGGAGGAGGTGGAGGAGGTGGAGGAGGAGGAGGAGGTGGAGGTGGAGGAGGAGGAGGTGGAGGAGGTGGAGATGGTGGAGGAGGTGGAGGAGGTGGAGGAGGAGGTGGAGGAGGAGATGGTGGAGGAGGTGAGAGATGGAGGAGGTGGATGAGGAGGTGGAGGAGGAGGGGGTGGAGGAGGTGGAGGAGGTGAGTAATGAGAAAGATGGAGGAGTTGATGGTGATTGCGATGATGATGGTGATGATGGTGATGATGATGATGTTGATGTTAGTGGTGAGGATGTAGGCGATGATGATGATGGTGATGGTGGTGATGATGATGATGATGATGTTGATGTTAGTGGTCAGGATGTAGGCGATGATGATGATGGTGATGATGATGGTGGTGATGATGATGATGATGATGTTGATGTCTTACCTCCCGGACCTTTCTCTAGCGCCATTGTGAGGATGTAGGCGATGATGATGGTGGTAATGTTGATGATGGTGGTGTTGGTAGTGGTGATGATGATGATGTTAGTGGTGATGATGATGTTGATGATGATGTTGATGGTGATGTTGATGTTAGTGGTGATGATGATGATGGTGGTGGTGATGGTGGTGGTGATGATGATGATGTTAGTGGTGATGATGATGATGTTGATGATGATGTTGATGTTAGTGGTGTTGATGATGATGATGTTGATGTCTTACTCACCTCTCGGACTTTCTCCAGCGCCATGGTGAGGATGTAGGCGATGATGTTGATGGTGATGGTGATGATGGCAGTGATGATAGTGATGATGATGATGTCTCACCTCCCGGACCTTCTCGAGCGCCATGGTGAGGATGTAGGCGATGATGATGATGATGTTAGTGGTGATGATGATGATGATGTTGATGGTGATGGTAGTGATGATGGTGGTGATGGTGGTGATGTTGATGTTAGTGGTGATGGTGGTGATGTTAGTGATGTCTTACTCACCTCTCGACTTTCTCTAGCGCCATTGTGATGATGATGGTGATGATGATGGTGATGATGTTGATGTTGATAATGATGATGGTAGTGATGATGATGTTGTTGTCTCACCTCCCGGACCTTCTCGAGCGCCATGGTGAGGATGTAGGCGATGATGATGGTGATGGTGATGATGTTGATGATGGTGGTGATGTTAGTGGCGATGATGATGTTGATGATGGTGATGATGATGGTGGTGATGTTGATGATGGTGTTGGTGATGGTGATGATGATGATGGTGATGTTGATGTTGATAATGATGATGATGTTGATGATGATGATGATGATGGTAGTGATGTTGATAATGATGATGTTGATGATGATGATGATGGTAGTGATGTTGATAATGATGATGTTGATGATGATGGTGATGTTGATGTCTCACCTCCCGGACCTTCTCTAGCGCCATGGTGAGGATGTAGGCGATGATGATGGTGGTGATGTTGATGATGGTGGTGGTGATGATGGTGATGATGATGATGTTGATGTTGATAATGATGATGGTGATGATGGTGATGATGATGATGATGGTAGTGATGTTGATAATGATGATGTTGATGATGATGATGGTGATGATGTTGTTGTCTCACCTCCCGGACTTTCTCGAGCGCCATGGTGAGGATGTAGGCGATGATGATGGTGGTGATGTTGATGATGGTGTTGGTGATGATGGTGATGATGATGATGGTGATGTGATGTCGATGATGATGTTGATGATGATGATGTTGTTGTCTCACCTCCGGACTTTCTCGAGCGCCATGGTGAGGATGTAGGCGATGATGATGGTGGTGATGTTGATGATGGTGATGATGATGTTGATGATGATGGTGGTGATGTTGATGTTAGTGGTGATGGTGGTGATGTTAGTGATGTCTTACTCACCTCCCGGACTTTCTCGAGCGCTATGGTGAGGATGTAGGCGATGATGATGGTGATGATGTTGATGATGGTGGTGATGTTAGTGGCGATGATGATGTTGATGATGGTGATGATGATGGTGATGATGATGATGATGATGTTGATGTCTCACCTCCCGGACCTTCTCGAGCGCCATGGTGAGGATGTAGGCGATGATGATGATGGTGATGATGGTAGTGATGGTGGTGATGTTAGTGGTGATGGTGGTGATGTTCGTGATGTCTTACTCACCTCCCGGACCTTCTCGAGCGCCATGGTGAGGATGTAGGCGATGATGATGGTGGTGATGTTGATGATGGTGGTGGTGATGATGGTGATGATGATGATGATGTTGATAATGATGATGGTAGTGATGATGATGATGATGTTGATGATGTTGATGTCTTACTCACCTCTCGGACTTTCTCGAGCGCCATGGTGAGGATGTAGGCGATGATGATGGTGATGGTGATGATGTTGATGATGGTGGTGATGTTAGTGGCGATGATGATGTTGATGATGGTGATGATGATGTTGTTGTCTCACCTCCCGGACTTTCTCGAGCGCCATGGTGAGGATGTAGGCGATGATGATGGTGGTGATGTTGATGATGATGATGGTGATGTTGATGTTGATGATGATGTTGATGTTGATAATGATGATGGTGATGATGATGATGTTAGTGATGTCTTACCTCCCGGACCTTCTCGAGCGCCATGGTGAGGATGTAGGCGATGATGATGGTGGTGATGTTGATGATGATGATGGTGATGTTGATGTTGATGATGATGTTGATGTTGATAATGATGATGGTGATGATGATGATGGTGATGTTGATGTCTCACCTCCCGGACCTTCTCGAGCGCCATGGTGAGGATGTAGGCGATGATGAACGCCTCTTGAGCCGACGGCCACCGCTCCATCCGCACCAACACCACGTAGTTGAACAGCATCAGGTAGGCAACGTAGGCAAGCTGTGACATCATCATCATCACCATCAACATCATCACCATCATCACTATCATCATCATCATCACCATCATCACTATCAGCACTATCATCATCATCACTATCACTATCATCATCATCACTATCATCATCATCACTATCATCATCATCATCATCACTATCATCATCATCATCATCAGCAGCAGCAGCAGCATCACCATCATCACCATCATCACCATCACCATCATCACCATCATCACCATCATCATCATCACCATCATCACCATCACCATCATCACCATCACCATCATCACCATCACCAGCATCATCATCAACATCACCATCATCATCATCACCATCACCAGCATCATCATCATCATCACCACCATCACCATCATCATCATCACCACCATCACCATCATCATCACCAGCATCATCATCACCATCACCAGCATCATCATCATCATCACCAGCATCATCATCATCATCAACACCATCACCATCATCACCATCATCATCATCACCATCACCATCACCAGCATCATCATCATCATCACTATCATCATCATCACCAGCATCATCATCATCATCACCATCATCACCATCACCATCACCAGCATCATCATCATCATCAACATCACCATCATCATCATCACTATCATCATCATCACTATCATCATCATCACCATCATCATCACCATCATCACCATCACCACTAACATCATCATCACCATCATCATCACCATCATCATCACCATCATCACCATCATCATCACTATCATCATCATCACCATCATCACTATCATCATCATCACCATCATCACCATCACCATCATCACCACTAACATCACCATCAGCCCCCCCCCCCCACTCGCTCCCCCTCGCCCCCCCCTCGCCCCCACCTTGAACCCCTCCTCACCCCCCCCCCACCCCCCTCACCCCCCCCCACCCCCCTCACCCCCCCCCACCGCCCTCCCCCTCGCCCCCTCCCTCACCCACCCCTCGCCCCCCCCTCCTCTCCCCCCTCCCTTCCTCACCCTCCCCCCACCCCCCCTCACCCCCCCACCCCCCTCACCCCCCCCCCCCACCGCCCTCACCCCCCCCCCACCGCCCTCCCCCTCGCCCCCTCCCTCACCCACCCCTCGCCCCCCCCCCTCCTCTCCCCCCTCCCTTCCACACCCCCACCCCCCACCCCCCACCGCCCCCCCCCCCCCACGGGCCTCACCGTATGGAACCAGAACTTGACGATGGGGGCGCTGTAGAAGTCGTAGACTTTGTTGAGTAGCGCCATCCCCCTCACCCGCACGCGGGCCCCGCCCCCTCCCACCCCCGCGCCCCCTCCCCCCTCCTCATCGTCCTCACCGGCGCCACCGCCGCCACCACCACCGCCACCGCCAATAAGCGTGTCTCCACAGTGTGGTGGAGGCAGCGTGTCTACGGGGTGCTGGGGGAGGAGAGGGAGGAGAGGGAGGGGAGGGAGGAGAGGGAGGAGAGGGGAGGGAGGGAAAGGAGGGGAGGGAGGGGAGGGGAGGGAGGGGAGGGGAGGGGAGGGGAGGGAGGGGAGGGGAGGGAGGGGAGGGGAGGGAGGGGAGGGGAGGGAGGGAGGGAGGGGAGGGAGGGAGAGAGGGAGGGGAGGGGAGGGAGGGAGGGAGGGAGGGGAGGGAGGGAGGGAGGAGAGGGAGGGAATGAGGGAGGGAGGGGAGGGAGGGAGAGAGGGAGGGAGGAGAGGGAGTGAGGGAGGGAGGGGAGGGAGGGAGAGAGAGAGGGAGGGGAGGGAGGAGAGGAGAGGGAGGAGAGGGGAGTGAGGGAGGGAGGGGAGGGAGGGAGAGAGAGAGGGAGGGGAGGGGAGGGAGAGAGGGAGGAGAGGGAGGGAGGGAGGGAGGGGAGGGAGGGAGGAGAGGGAGGGAATGAGGGAGGGAGGGGAGGGAGGGAGAGAGGGAGGGAGGAGAGGGAGTGAGGGAGGGAGGGGAGGGAGGGAGAGAGAGAGGGAGGGGAGGGAGGAGAGGAGAGGGAGGAGAGGGGAGTGAGGGAGGGAGGAGAGTGTGGCAGTGAGGGAGTGAAGGAGGGGAGTGACGGAGTGATAGAGTGGGGAGGGGAGGGATTCGAGGGAGTGATGGAGTAGAGGGAATGATGGAGTGATGGAGTGATGGAGTAGAGTGAGTACAGGGAGTAGAGTAACAAACACAATCTGCGTGCATCCTTCGAAACCCTGCGAACTCAGAATCTCCCCCCCCCACCCCCCCCCACCCCCCCCCACCCCCCCCACCCCCCCACCCCCACCCCCACCCCCCTCACCTCGTCGTGACGAGGTGCCGGCCTCTGCGGCACCCCCCCGGGTCCGCCCGCCGCATCATCCGGCGTGGCGGAGGGATCGTCGCCGCCCGTGTAGGCGCCCTCGCGCCCACGGTACTCCAGAGCCAGAATGCTGGGAGGGATCAAGATGCCCATGATGACCTGGGGGGGTGGAGGGGGTGGAGGAGGGGGTGGGGGTGGAGGAGGTGGAGGAGGTGGAGGAGGTGGAGGAGCGGGTGGAGGGGGTGGAGGGGGTGGAGGAGGGGGTGGAGGGGGTGGAGGGGGAGGTGGAGGGGGTGGAGGAGGTGGAGGAGGTGGAGGAGGTGGAGGGGGAGGAGGTGAGAAATGAGAGAGATGGAGGAGGTGGTGGAGGAGGAGGTGGTGGAGATGGAGGAGGAGGAGGTGGAGGAGGAGGAGGTGGTGGAGGTGGAGGGGGTGGAGGAGGTGGAGGAGGTGGAGATGGAGGAGATGAAGGAGGAGGTGGAGGAGGTGGTGGAGGGGGTGGAGGAGGTGGAGGGGGTGGAGGTGGAGGGGGTGGAGGGGGTGGAGGAGGTGGAGGAGGTGGAGGAGGTGGAGGGGGTGGAGGTGGTGGAGGAGGAGGGGGTGGAGGTGAGAAATGAGATAGATGGAGGAGGTGGTGGAGGAGGTGGAGGAGGTGGAGGAGGTGGAGGAGGTGGAGGGGGTTGAGGAGGTGGAGGGGGTGGAGGAGGTGGAGGAGGTGGAGGGGGTGGAGGAGGTGGAGGGGGTGGAGGAGGTGGAGGAGGTGGAGGAGTTGGAGGTGGAGGAGGAGGTGGAGGAGGTGGAGGAGGTGGAGGTGGAGGAGGAGGTGGAGGAGGTGGAGGAGGAGGTGGAGGAGGTGGAGGAGGTGGAGGGGGTGGAGGAGGTGGAGGAGGTGGAGGGGGTGGAGGAGGTGGAAGACCAGGTGGTGGAGGAGAAGGTGGAGGACCAGGTGGTGGAGGAGGAGGTGGTGGTGGAGGTGGTGGAGGAGGTGGGGGAGGAAGAGGAGGTGGAGGTGGTACAGAAGGTGGAGGAGGTGGTGAAGGGGGTGGAGGAGGTGGAGGAGGAGGAGGTGGATGAGGAGGAGGTGGAGGAGGTGGAAGAGGTGGTGGAGGTGGAGGGGGTGGAGGAAGAGGTGGATGAGGTGGAGGAGGTGGTGGAGGAGGAGGTGGATGAGGAGGAGGAGGTGGAGGAGGTGGAGGAGGAGGTGGATGAGGTGGAGGAGGAGGTGGAGGAGGTGGAGGGGTTGGAGGTGAGAAATGAGATAGATGGAGGAGGAGGAGGTGGTGGAGGTGGAGGAGGTGGAGGAGGTGGATGAGGTGGAGGAGGAGGGGGTGGAGGTGAGAAATGAGATAGATGGAGGAGGTGGTGGAGGAGGTGGAGGAGGTGGAGGGGGTGGAGGAGGTGGAGGAGGTGGAGGGGGTGGAGGAGGTGGAGGAGGTGGTGGATGAGGAGGAGGTGGAAGACCAGGTGGTGGAGGAGGAGGTGGAGGACCATGTGGTGGAGGAGGAGGTGGTGGTGGAGGTGGTGGAGGAGGTGGGGGAGGAAGAGGAGGTGGAGGTGGTACAGGAGGTGGAGGAGGTGGTGAAGGGGGTGGAGGAGGAGGTGGAGGAGGTGGAGGAGATGGTGGAGGAGGAGGTGGATGAGGAGGAGGTGGAGGAGGTGGAAGAGGTGGTGGAGGTGGAGGGGGTGGAGGAGGAGGTGAAGGGGGTGGAGGAAGAGGTGGATGAGGTGGAAGACCAGGTGGTGGAGGAGAAGGTGGAGGACCAGGTGGTGGAGGAGGAGGTGGTGGTGGAGGTGGTGGAGGAGGTGGGGGAGGAAGAGGAGGTGGAGGTGGTACAGAAGGTGGAGGAGGTGGTGAAGGGGGTGGAGGAGGTGGAGGAGGAGGAGGTGGATGAGGAGGAGGTGGAGGAGGTGGAAGAGGTGGTGGAGGTGGAGGGGGTGGAGGAAGAGGTGGATGAGGTGGAGGAGGTGGTGGAGGAGGAGGTGGATGAGGAGGAGGAGGTGGAGGAGGTGGAGGAGGAGGTGGATGAGGTGGAGGAGGAGGTGGAGGAGGTGGAGGGGTTGGAGGTGAGAAATGAGATAGATGGAGGAGGAGGAGGTGGTGGAGGTGGAGGAGGTGGAGGAGGTGGATGAGGTGGAGGAGGAGGGGGTGGAGGTGAGAATGAGATAGATGGAGGAGGTGGTGGAGGAGGTGGAGGAGGTGGAGGGGGTGGAGGAGGTGGAGGAGGTGGAGGGGGTGGAGGAGGTGGAGGAGGTGGTGGATGAGGAGGAGGTGGAAGACCAGGTGGTGGAGGAGGAGGTGGAGGACCATGTGGTGGAGGAGGAGGTGGTGGTGGAGGTGGTGGAGGAGGTGGGGGAGGAAGAGGAGGTGGAGGTGGTACAGGAGGTGGAGGAGGTGGTGAAGGGGGTGGAGGAGGAGGTGGAGGAGGTGGAGGAGATGGTGGAGGAGGAGGTGGATGAGGAGGAGGTGGAGGAGGTGGAAGAGGTGGTGGAGGTGGAGGGGGTGGAGGAGGAGGTGAAGGGGGTGGAGGAAGAGGTGGATGAGGTGGAGGAGGTGGTGGAGGAGGAGGTGGATGAGGAGGAGGAGGTGGAGGAGGTGGAGGAGGAGGTGGATGAGGTGGAGGAGGAGGTGGAGGGGGTGGAGGGGGTGGAGGAGGTGGAGGAGGTGGAGGAGGTGGATCAGGTGGAGGAGGAGGAGGTGGAGGAGGTTTCCGGTTAACCTTCAGTACTTCCTCAACAGATGTCACCTCAGCCAGTCGCTCACAAGGGGGTGACTTCTTCCTCCAATATTCGAGGTCGCCGCAGCCTCAGCCGGGTCATCGCCACTTTGGCCCGCGATGTTTTCTAGGCCGAGGGATATTTCCTCTCTCCACGGAGACCTCACGGAAATGGTCCGCAAGTCTTTCCCCGAAGGTTGGTGATGGGATAAGAACAGAGATGAGATCTCCGTTCTTTTCCCTAAGGATGGTGATGGGCTAAGAACGGAGATGAGATCTCCGTTCTTTTCCCTAAGGATGGTGATGGGCTAAGAACGGAGATGAGATCTCCATTCTTCCCCTAAGGATGGTGATGGGCTAAGAATGGAGATGAGATCTCCATTCGTTCCCCTAAGGATGGTGATGGGCTAAGAACGGAGATGAGATCTCCATTCTGTCCCCTAAGGATGGTGATGGGCTAAGAATGGAGATGAGATCTCCATTCTTCCCCTAAGGATGGTGATGGGCTAAGAACGGAGATGAGATCTCCATTCTTTTCCCTAAGGATGGTGATGGGCTAAGAACAGAGATGAGATCTCCAATCTCTCCCCTAGGATGGTGATGGGCTAAGAATGGAGATGAGATCTCCATTCTTCCCTAAGGATGGTGATGGGCTAAGAATGGAGATGAGATCTCCATTCTTCCCCTAAGGATGGTGATGGGCTAAGAATGGAGATGAGATCTCCATTCTCTCCCCTAAGGATGGTGATGGGCTAAGAACGGAGATGAGATCTCCATTCTCTCCCCTAAGGATGGTGATGGGCTAAGAATGGAGATGAGATCTCCATTCTCTCCCCTAAGGATGGTGATGGGCTAAGAATGGAGATGAGATCTCCATTCTTCCCCTAAGGATGGTGATGGGCTAAGAACGGAGATGAGATCTCCATTCTTTTCCCTAAGGATGGTGATGGGCTAAGAACAGAGATGAGATCTCCAATCTCTCCCCTAAGGATGGTGATGGGCTAAGAATGGAGATGAGATCTCCATTCTTCCCCTAAGGATGGTGATGGGCTAAGAATGGAGATGAGATCTCCATTCTTCCCCTAAGGATGGTGATGGGCTAAGAATGGAGATGAGATCTCCATTCTCTCCCCTAAGGATGGTGATGGGCTAAGAACGGAGATGAGATCTCCATTCTCTCCCCTAAGGATGGTGATGGGCTAAGAATGGAGATGAGATCTCCATTCTCTCCCCTAAGGATGGTGATGGGCTAAGAACGGAGATGAGATCTCCATTCTTCCCCTAAGGATGGTGATGGGCTAAGAATGGAGATGAGATCTCCATTCTCTCCCCTAAGGATGGTGATGGGCTAAGAACGGAGATGAGATCTCCATTCTTCCCCTAAGGATGGTGATGGGCTAAGAATGGAGATGAGATCTCCATTCGTTCCCCTAAGGATGGTGATGGGCTAAGAACAGAGATGAGATCTCCATTCTGTCCCCTAAGGATGGTGATGGGCTAAGAACGGAGATGAGATCTCCATTCTTCCCCTAAGGATGGTGATGGGCTAAGAACGGAGATGAGATCTCCATTCTTTTCCCTAAGGATGGTGATGGGCTAAGAACAGAGATGAGATCTCCAATCTCTCCCCTAAGGATGGTGATGGGCTAAGAATGGAGATGAGATCTCCATTCTTCCCCTAAGGATGGTGATGGGCTAAGAATGGAGATGAGATCTCCATTCTCTCCCCTAAGGATGGTGATGGGCTAAGAACGGAGATGAGATCTCCATTCTCTCCCCTAAGGATGGTGATGGGCTAAGAATGGAGATGAGATCTCCATTCTTCCCCTAAGGATGGTGATGGGCTAAGAACGGAGATGAGATCTCCATTCTCTCCCCTAAGGATGGTGATGGGCTAAGAACGGAGATGAGATCTCCATTCTCTCCCCTAAGGATGGTGATGGGCTAAGAATGGAGATGAGATCTCCATTCTTCCCCTAAGGATGGTGATGGGCTAAGAATGGAGATGAGATCTCCATTCTCTCCCCTAAGGATGGTGATGGGCTAAGAACGGAGATGAGATCTCCATTCTTCCCCTAAGGATGGTGATGGGCTAAGAATGGAGATGAGATCTCCATTCTCTCCCCTAAGGATGGTGATGGGCTAAGAACGGAGATGAGATCTCCATTCTCTCCCCTAAGGATGGTGATGGGCTAAGAATGGAGATGAGATCTCCATTCTCTCCCCTAAGGATGGTGATGGGCTAAGAATGGAGATGAGATCTCCATTCTTCCCCTAAGGATGGTGATGGGCTAAGAATGGAGATGAGATCTCCATTCTCTCCCCTAAGGATGGTGATGGGCTAAGAACGGAGATGAGATCTCCATTCTTCCCCTAAGGATGGTGATGGGCTAAGAATGGAGATGAGATCTCCATTCTCTCCCCTAAGGATGGTGATGGGCTAAGAACGGAGATGAGATCTCCATTCTTCCCCTAAGGATGGTGATGGGCTAAGAATGGAGATGAGATCTCCATTCTTTCCCTAAGGATGGTGATGGGCTAAGAACGGAGATGAGATATCCATTCTTCCCCTAAGGATGGTGATGGGCTAAGAACGGAGATGAGATCTCCATTCTTCCCCTAAGGATGGTGATGGGCTAAGAACAGAGATGAGATCTCCATTCTTTCCCCTAAGGATGGTGATGGGCTAAGAATGGAGATGAGATCTCAATTCTCTCCCCTAAGGATGGTGATGGGCTATGAATGGAGATGAGATCTCCATTCTCTCCCCTAAGGATGGTGATGGGCTAAGAACGGAGATGAGATCTCCATCCTTCCCCTAAGGATGGTGATGGGCTAAGAACGGAGATGAGATCTCCATTCTGTCCCCTAAGGATGGTGATGGGCTAAGAACGGAGATGAGATCTCCATTCTGTCCCCTAAGGATGGTGATGGGCTAAGAACGGAGATGAGATCTCCATTCTGTCCCCTAAGGATGGTGATGGGCTAAGAACAGAGATGAGATCTCCATTCATTCCCCTAAGGATGGTGATGGGCTAAGAACGGAGATGAGATCTCCATTCTTCCCCTAAGGATGGTGATGGGCTAAGAATGGAGATGAGATCTCCATTCTGTCCCCTAAGGATGGTGATGGGCTAAGAATGGAGATGGGATCTCTGTTTTTTCCCCGAAGGATGGTGATGGGCTAAGAATGGAGACAAGATCTCCATTCTGTCCCCTAAGGATGGTGATGGGCTAAGAACGGAGATGAGATCTCCATTCTTCCCCCTAAGGATGGTGATGGGCTAAGAACGGAGATGAGATCTCCATTCTTCCCCTAAGGATGGTGATGGGCTAAGAATGGAGATGAGATCTCCATTCTGTCCCCTAAGGATGGTGATGGGCTAAGAACAGAGATGAGATCTCCATTCGTTCCCCTAAGGATGGTGATGGGCTAAGAACGGAGATGAGATCTCCATTCGTTCCCCTAAGGATGGTGATGGGCTAAGAACGGAGATGAGATCTCCATTCTTCCCCTAAGGATGGTGATGGGCTAAGAATGGAGATGAGATCTCCATTCTGTCCCCTAAGGATGGTGATGGGCTAAGAACGGAGATGAGATCTCCATTCGTTCCCCTAAGGATGGTGATGGGCTAAGAACGGAGATGAGATCTCCATTCGTTCCCCTAAGGATGGTGATGGGCTAAGAACGGAGATGAGATCTCCATTCTTCCCCTAAGGATGGTGATGGGCTAAGAACGAAGATGAGATCTCCATTCTGTCCCCTAAGGATGGTGATGGGCTAAGAACAGAGATGAGATCTCCATTATTTCTCTAAGGATGGTGATGGGCTAAGAACGGAGATTAGATCTCCATTCGTTCCCCTAAGGATGGTGATGGGCTAAGAACGGAGACGAGATCTCCATTCTGTCCCCTAAGGATGGTGATGGGCTAAGAACAGAGATGAGATCTCCATTCTTCCCCTAAGGATGGTGATGGGCTAAGAACGGAGATGGGATCTCTGTTTTTAGCCTCTACCATCCACACGCCCTGTATGATCAGCCTCCACACACGCACGTGTGTGTGTGTACACGTATGTTGTATGTGTGTTGTATGTGTGTATGTTCTATGTGTGTATACACACACCACCGCCGCCACCACCACCACCTCCTCCTCGTCCACCTCCACCACCACCTCCACCACCTCCACCACCTCCACCACCTCCTCCTCGTCCACCACCTCCACCACCACCACCTCCACGCCCACTACCACCACCAACACCACCTCCACCACCACCAACACCACCTCCACCACCAACACCACCTCCACCGCCACCACCACCTCCTCCTCCTCGTCCACCACCACCATCTCCACCACCTCCACCACCACCACCTCCTCTTCGTCCACCACCACCACCTCCACCACCACCAACACCACCTCCACCACCAACACCACCTCCACCACCAACACCACCTCCACCACCACCTCCACCACCTCCACGCCCACCATCACCACCACCTCCACCACCACCACCACCACCTCCACCACCACCAACACCACCATCACCACCACCTCCACCATCACCACCATCACCACCTCCTCCACCACCACCTCTACCACCACCACCACCTCCACGCCCACCATCACCACCACCTCCACCACCACCACCACCACCTCCACCACCACCACCAACACCACCACCACCACCTCCACCACCACCACCTCCTCCACCACCTCTACCACCACCACCACCACCAACACCACCACCTCCACCACCACCACCTCCACCATCACCACCATCACCACCATCACCTCCACCACCTCCACCACCTCCACCCCAACCACCACCACCACCACCACGCCCACCTTGAGGAAGGTATTCTTGCGCACGCGAAGTCCTCCCATCCACATGTCCGTGAGCAGCATTTGGCTGCACGTGTGCGCTATGAAGTCGCGTTGCTTGCCCGCCACGGCAAGCTTGAGGCACGTGGAATTGCTCCAGTTCTTCAGCTCGTAGGTGAGCAGACGCATGGCCACTTGCTCGTCCTGACGGTACACCTGATCCAGGAGGTCGACGGCCAGCTGGCCAAACTCCCTGCGCCAAACACGAGGGCAAGGACGTTGGGACGTTGGTGGGTGGGCGGGTGGGTTGGTGGGTTGGTGGGTGGGTGGGTGGGTGAGTGGGTTGGTGGGTGAGTGGGTGAGTGTGTGGGTGAGTGGGTGGGCGAGTGGGTGGGTGGGTGGGTCAGTGGGTGGGGTGGGTTGAGTGGGTGGTTGAGTGGGTGGGTGGATCAGTAGGTCAGGTGGGTTGGTGGGTGGGTGAGTGGGTTGGTGGGTGTGTGGGTGAGTGGGTGAGTGGGTGGGTGGGTGGGTGGGTGAGTGGGTTGGTGGGTGAGTGGGTTGGTGGGTGGGTGAGTGGGTGGGCGAGTGGGTGGGTGAGTGGGTGGGTGGGTGAGTGGGTTGGTGAGTGGGTGAGTGGGTTGGTGGGTGAGTGGGTTGGTGGGTGGGTGAGTGGGTGGGCGAGTGGGTGGGTGAGTGGGTGGGTGGGTGAGTGGGTTGGTGAGTGGGTGAGTGGGTTGGTGGGTGAGTGGGTGGGCGAGTGGGTGGGTGAGTGGGTTGGTGGGTGGGTTGGTGGGTGGGTAAGTGGGTGGGTGGATCAGTAGGTCGGGTGGGTTGGTGGGTGGGTGAGTGGGTGGGTGAGCGTTTGAGTGAGCGAGTGGCTGAGTGAGTGGTTGAGCAAGCGAGTGAGTGAGTAAGTGAGTGAGCGAGTGAGCGGTTGAGTGAGTGAGTGAGCGAGTGAGTGAGCGGTTGAGCGAGTGAGTGAGTGAGCGAGTGAGTGAGTGAGCGAGTGGTTGAGTGAGCGAGTGAGTGAGCGAGCGAGCGGTTGACTGAGCGAGCAAGTGAGTGAGTGAGTGACTGGTTGACTGACTGAGCGAGTGAACGCCTCACTTGGAGTTGCTGTCGAGCTCCTGCGAGACATCGTCCACCACGTCGGTGAGTGACGCCTCGCTGCACATGGCCTTGTAGAGTTTGCACGCCACCAGCGAGTGAGTGAGTGAGTGAGCGAGTGAGCGAGTGAGCGAGTGAGTGGGTGAGCGAGTGAGTGAGTGAGTGAGTGAGCGAGTGAGCGAGTGAGTGGGTGAGCGAGTGAGCGAGTGAATGAGTGAGCGAGTGAGCGAGCGAGTGAGTGAGCGAGTGAGTGAGTGGTTGAGTGGTTGAGTGAGTGAGCGAGCGAGCGAGTGAGTGAGTGAGTGAGCGAGTGGTTGAGTGGTTGAGTGAGTGAGTGAGTGAGGGAGCGAGTGAGTGAGTGAGTGAGTGAGCGAGTGGTTGAGTGGTTGAGTGAGTGAGTGAGTGAGCGAGTGGTTGAGTGGTTGAGTGAGTGAGTGAGCGAGTGAGTGAGTGAGTGAGCGAGTGGTTGAGTGGTTGAGTGAGTGAGTGAGCGAGTGAGTGAGTGAGTGAGTGAGTGAGTGAGCGAGTGAGTGAGTGAGCGAGCGAGTGAGTGAGTGAGTGAGCGAGTGAGTGAGTGGTTGAGTGGTTGAGTGAGTGGTCGAGTGGTTGAGTGGTTGACTGAGTAAGTAAGTGAGCGAGTGAGTGAGTGAGTGAGCGAGTGGGTGAGTGGTTGAGTGAGTAAGTAAGCGAGTGAGTGAGTGAGCGAGCGAGTGAGCGAGTGGTTGAGTGGTTGAGTGAGTGAGTGAGTGAGCGAGCGAGTGAGTGAGTGAGCGAGCGAGCGGGTGAGTGAGTGAGTGAGCGAGTGAGTGAGCGAGCGAGTGGTTGAGTGATTGAGTGAGTGAGTAAGTGAGTGAGCGAGTGAGCGGTTGAGTGAGTGAGTGAGTGAGCGAGTGGTTGAGTGGTTGAGTGAGTGAGTGAGCGAGCGAGTGAGTGAGTGAGTGAGCGAGCGAGTGAGTGAGCGAGTGAGTAAGTGAGCGAGTGAGCGAGTAAGCGGTTGAGCGAGTGAGTGAGTGAGCGAGTGGTTGAGTGAGTGAGTGAGCGAGTGGTTGAGTGGTTGAGTGAGTAAGTAAGCGAGCGAGCGAGTGAGTGAGTGAGTGAGTGAGCGAGCGAGCGAGTGAGCGAGTGAGTAAGTGAGCGAGCGAGTAAGCGGTTGAGCGAGTGAGTGAGTGAGCGAGTGGTTGAGTGAGTGAGTGAGTGAGCGAGCGAGCGAGTGAGTGAGTGAGCGAGTGGTTGAGTGAGTGAGTGAGCGAGTGGTTGAGTGGTTGAGTGGTTGAGTGAGTGGTCAAGTGGTTGAGTGGTTGACTGAGTAAGTAAGTGAGCGAGTGAGTGAGTAAGTGAGCGGTTGAGTGGTTGAGCGAGTGAGTGAGTAAGTGAGTGGTTGACTGAGTGAGCGAGTGAGCGAGCGAGTGAGCGGTGAGCGAGTGAGTGAGTGGTTGAGTGAGTGGTTGATTGAGTGAGTGACTGAGTGGTTGAATGGTTGAGTGAGTGGTTGAGCGAGCGATTGACTGAGCGAGTGACTGGTTGAGCGGCTGAGTGAGTGAGTGGTTGAGCGAGCGAGCGAGTGAGTGATTGAGTGAGTGAGCGAGTGAGCGAGTGGTTGAGTGAGTAAGTGAGTGAGTGATTGAGTGAGTGAGTGAGCGAGTGAGCGAGCGAGCGATTGAGCGAGCGAGTGACTGGTTGAGTGAGCGAGTGAGCGAGCGAGCGAGCGAGTGACTGGTTGAGTGGTTGATTGAGTGAGTGCCTCACTTGGAGTTGCTATCGAGCTCCTGCGAGACATTGTCCACCACGTCAGTGAGTGACGCCTCGCTGCACATGGCCTTGTAGAGCTTGCACGCCACCAGTGAGTGAGTGGGTGAGTGGGTGAGCGAGCGAGCGAGCGAGCGAGTGAGTGAGTAAGTGAGTGAGTGAGTGAGCGAGTTGTTGACTGAGTGAGTGAGCGAGTGAGCGAGCGAGCGATTGAGCGAGCGAGTGACTGGTTGAGTGAGTGAGTGAGCAAGCGAGCGATTGAGCGAGCGAGTGACTGGTTGAGTGAGCGAGTGAGCGAGTGAGTGGTTGAGTGGTTGATTGAGCGAGTGCCTCACTTGGAGTTGCTGTCGAGCTCCTGCGAGACATCGTCCACCACGTCGGTGAGTGAGTGAGTGGGTGAGCGAGTGAGCGAGCGAGTGAGTAAGTAAGTGAGTGAGTGGTTGAATGGTTGAGTGAGTGGTTGAGCGAGCGAGCGAGCGAGTGAGTGAGTGAGTGGTTGATTGAGCGAGTGAGTGAGTGGTTGAGTGAGTGGTTGACTGAGTGAACGCCTCACTTGGAGTTGCTGTTGAGCTCCTGCGAGACATTGTCCACCACGTCAGTGAGTGACGCCTCGCTGCACATGGCCTTGTAGAGTTTGCACGCCACCAGTGAGTAAGTGGGTGAGTGGGTGAGTGAGTGGGTGAGTGGGTGAGCGAGCGAGCGAGCGAGTGAGTGAGTAAGTGAGTGAGTGAGTGAGCGAGTGGTTGACTGAGTGAGTGAGCGAGTGAGCGAGCGAGCGATTGAGCGAGCGAGTGACTGGTTGAGTGAGTGAGTGAGCGAGCGAGCGATTGAGCGAGCGAGTGACTGGTTGAGTGAGTGGTTGATTGAGCGAGTGAGTGAGCGAGTGACTGGTTGAGTGAGTGGTTGACTGAGTGAGCGCCTCACTTGGAGTTGCTGTCGAGCTCCTGCGAGACATTGTCCACCACGTCAGTGAGTGACGCCTCGCTGCACATGGCCTTGTAGAGTTTGCACGCCACCAGTGAGTGAGTGGGTGAGCGATCGAGCGAGCGAGCGAGCGAGTGAGTGAGTAAGTGAGTGAGTGAGCGAGTGGTTGACTGAGTGAGTGAGTGAGCGAGTGGTTGACTGAGTGAGTGAGCGAGTGAGCGAGTGAGTAAGTAAGTGAGTGAGTGGTTGAATGGTTGAGTGAGTGGTTGAGCGAGCGAGCGAGCGAGTGAGTGGTTGATTGAGCGAGTGGTTGAGTGAGTGGTTGACTGAGTGGTTGACTGAGTGAACGCCTCACTTGGAGTTGCTGTCGAGCTCCTGCGAGACATCGTCCACCATGTCGGTGAGTGACGCCTCGCTGCACATGGCCTTGTAGAGCTTGCACGCCACCAGTGAGTGAGTGGGTGAGTGGGTGAGCGAGTGGGTGAGTGGGTGAGCGAGCGAGCGAGCGAGCGAGTGAGTGAGTAAGTGAGTGAGTGAGTGAGCGAGTGGTTGACTGAGTGAGTGAGCGAGTGAGCGAGTGAGTAAGTAAGTGAGTGAGTGAGTGGTTGAATGGTTGAGTGAGTGGTTGAGCGAGCGAGCGAGCGAGTGAGTGGTTGATTGAGCGAGTGAGTGAGTGGTTGAGTGAGTGGTTGACTGAGTGAGCGCCTCACTTGGAGTTGCTGTCGAGCTCCTGCGAGACATCGTCCACCACGTCGGTGAGTGACGCCTCGCTGCACATGGCCTTGTAGAGCTTGCACGCCACCAGTGAGTGAGTGGGTGAGTGGGTGAGCGAGCGAGCGAGCGAGCGAGTGAGTGAGTAAGTGAGTGAGTGAGTGAGCGAGTTGTTGACTGAGTGAGTGAGCGAGTGAGCGAGCGAGCGATTGAGCGAGCGAGTGACTGGTTGAGTGAGTGAGTGAGCAAGCGAGCGATTGAGCGAGCGAGTGACTGGTTGAGTGAGCGAGTGAGCGAGTGAGTGGTTGAGTGGTTGATTGAGCGAGTGCCTCACTTGGAGTTGCTGTCGAGCTCCTGCGAGACATCGTCCACCACGTCGGTGAGTGAGTGAGTGGGTGAGCGAGTGAGCGAGCGAGTGAGTAAGTAAGTGAGTGAGTGGTTGAATGGTTGAGTGAGTGGTTGAGCGAGCGAGCGAGCGAGTGAGTGAGTGGTTTATTGAGCGAGTGAGTGAGTGGTTGAGTGAGTGGTTGACTGAGTGAACGCCTCACTTGGAGTTGCTGTTGAGCTCCTGCGAGACATTGTCCACCACGTCAGTGAGTGACGCCTCGCTGCACATGGCCTTGTAGAGTTTGCACGCCACCAGTGAGTAAGTGGGTGAGTGGGTGAGTGAGTGGGTGAGTGGGTGAGCGAGCGAGCTAGCGAGTGAGTGAGTAAGTGAGTGAGTGAGTGAGCGAGTGGTTGACTGAGTGAGTGAGCGAGTGAGCGAGCGAGCGAGTGACTGGTTGAGTGGTTGATTGAGTGAGTGCCTCACTTGGAGTTGCTATCGAGCTCCTGCGAGACATTGTCCACCACGTCAGTGAGTGACGCCTCGCTGCACATGGCCTTGTAGAGCTTGCACGCCACCAGTGAGTGAGTGGGTGAGTGGGTGAGCGAGCGAGCGAGCGAGCGAGTGAGTGAGTAAGTGAGTGAGTGAGTGAGCGAGTTGTTGACTGAGTGAGTGAGCGAGTGAGCGAGCGAGCGATTGAGCGAGCGAGTGACTGGTTGAGTGAGTGAGTGAGCAAGCGAGCGATTGAGCGAGCGAGTGACTGGTTGAGTGAGCGAGTGAGCGAGTGAGTGGTTGAGTGGTTGATTGAGCGAGTGCCTCACTTGGAGTTGCTGTCGAGCTCCTGCGAGACATCGTCCACCACGTCGGTGAGTGAGTGAGTGGGTGAGCGAGTGAGCGAGCGAGTGAGTAAGTAAGTGAGTGAGTGGTTGAATGGTTGAGTGAGTGGTTGAGCGAGCGAGCGAGCGAGTGAGTGAGTGAGTGGTTGATTGAGCGAGTGAGTGAGTGGTTGAGTGAGTGGTTGACTGAGTGAACGCCTCACTTGGAGTTGCTGTTGAGCTCCTGCGAGACATTGTCCACCACGTCAGTGAGTGACGCCTCGCTGCACATGGCCTTGTAGAGTTTGCACGCCACCAGTGAGTAAGTGGGTGAGTGGGTGAGTGAGTGGGTGAGTGGGTGAGCGAGCGAGCGAGCGAGTGAGTGAGTGAGTGAGTGAGTGAGTGAGTGAGCGAGTGGTTGACTGAGTGAGTGAGCGAGTGAGCGAGCGAGCGATTGAGCGAGCGAGTGACTGGTTGAGTGAGTGAGTGAGCGAGCGAGCGATTGAGCGAGCGAGTGACTGGTTGAGTGAGTGGTTGATTGAGCGAGTGAGTGAGCGAGTGACTGGTTGAGTGAGTGGTTGACTGAGTGAGCGCCTCACTTGGAGTTGCTGTCGAGCTCCTGCGAGACATTGTCCACCACGTCAGTGAGTGACGCCTCGCTGCACATGGCCTTGTAGAGTTTGCACGCCACCAGTGAGTGAGTGGGTGAGCGATCGAGCGAGCGAGCGAGCGAGTGAGTGAGTAAGTGAGTGAGTGAGCGAGTGGTTGACTGAGTGAGTGAGTGAGCGAGTGGTTGACTGAGTGAGTGAGCGAGTGAGCGAGTGAGTAAGTAAGTGAGTGAGTGGTTGAATGGTTGAGTGAGTGGTTGAGCGAGCGAGCGAGCGAGTGAGTGGTTGATTGAGCGAGTGGTTGAGTGAGTGGTTGACTGAGTGGTTGACTGAGTGAACGCCTCACTTGGAGTTGCTGTCGAGCTCCTGCGAGACATCGTCCACCATGTCGGTGAGTGACGCCTCGCTGCACATGGCCTTGTAGAGCTTGCACGCCACCAGTGAGTGAGTGGGTGAGTGGGTGAGCGAGTGGGTGAGTGGGTGAGCGAGCGAGCGAGCGAGCGAGTGAGTGAGTAAGTGAGTGAGTGAGTGAGCGAGTGGTTGACTGAGTGAGTGAGCGAGTGAGCGAGTGAGTAAGTAAGTGAGTGAGTGAGTGGTTGAATGGTTGAGTGAGTGGTTGAGCGAGCGAGCGAGCGAGCGAGTGAGTGGTTGATTGAGCGAGTGAGTGAGTGGTTGAGTGAGTGGTTGACTGAGTGAGCGCCTCACTTGGAGTTGCTGTCGAGCTCCTGCGAGACATCGTCCACCACGTCGGTGAGTGACGCCTCGCTGCACATGGCCTTGTAGAGCTTGCACGCCACCAGTGAGTGAGTGGGTGAGTGGGTGAGCGAGCGAGCGAGCGAGCGAGTGAGTGAGTAAGTGAGTGAGTGAGTGAGCGAGTTGTTGACTGAGTGAGTGAGCGAGTGAGCGAGCGAGCGATTGAGCGAGCGAGTGACTGGTTGAGTGAGTGAGTGAGCAAGCGAGCGATTGAGCGAGCGAGTGACTGGTTGAGTGAGCGATGTGAGCGAGTGAGTGGTTGAGTGGTTGATTGAGCGAGTGCCTCACTTGGAGTTGCTGTCGAGCTCCTGCGAGACATCGTCCACCACGTCGGTGAGTGAGTGAGTGGGTGAGCGAGTGAGCGAGCGAGTGAGTAAGTAAGTGAGTGAGTGGTTGAATGGTTGAGTGAGTGGTTGAGCGAGCGAGCGAGCGAGTGAGTGAGTGGTTGATTGAGCGAGTGAGTGAGTGGTTGAGTGAGTGGTTGACTGAGTGAACGCCTCACTTGGAGTTGCTGTTGAGCTCCTGCGAGACATTGTCCACCACGTCAGTGAGTGACGCCTCGCTGCACATGGCCTTGTAGAGTTTGCACGCCACCAGTGAGTAAGTGGGTGAGTGGGTGAGTGAGTGGGTGAGTGGGTGAGCGAGCGAGCTAGCGAGTGAGTGAGTAAGTGAGTGAGTGAGTGAGCGAGTGGTTGACTGAGTGAGTGAGCGAGTGAGCGAGCGAGTGACTGGTTGAGTGAGTGAGTGAGCGAGCGAGCGATTGAGCGAGCGAGTGACTGGTTGAGTGAGTGGTTGATTGAGCGAGTGAGTGAGCGAGTGACTGGTTGAGTGAGTGGTTGACTGAGTGAGCGCCTCACTTGGAGTTGCTGTCGAGCTCCTGCGAGACATTGTCCACCACGTCAGTGAGTGACGCCTCGCTGCACATGGCCTTGTAGAGTTTGCACGCCACCAGTGAGTGAGTGGGTGAGCGATCGAGCGAGCGAGCGAGCGAGTGAGTGAGTAAGTGAGTGAGTGAGCGAGTGGTTGACTGAGTGAGTGAGTGAGCGAGTGGTTGACTGAGTGAGTGAGCGAGTGAGCGAGTGAGTAAGTAAGTGAGTGAGTGGTTGAATGGTTGAGTGAGTGGTTGAGCGAGCGAGCGAGCGAGTGAGTGGTTGATTGAGCGAGTGGTTGAGTGAGTGGTTGACTGAGTGGTTGACTGAATGAACGCCTCACTTGGAGTTGCTGTCGAGCTCCTGCGAGACATCGTCCACCATGTCGGTGAGTGACGCCTCGCTGCACATGGCCTTGTAGAGCTTGCACGCCACCAGTGAGTGAGTGGGTGAGTGGGTGAGCGAGTGGGTGAGTGGGTGAGCGAGCGAGCGAGCGAGCGAGTGAGTGAGTAAGTGAGTGAGTGAGTGAGCGAGTGCTTGACTGAGTGAGTGAGTGAGTGAGTGAGTGAGTGAGTGAGTGAGCGAGTGAGCGAGTGAGTAAGTAAGTGAGTGAGTGAGTGGTTGAATGGTTGAGTGAGTGGTTGAGCGAGCGAGCGAGCGAGTGAGTGGTTGATTGAGCGAGTGAGTGAGTGGTTGAGTGAGTGGTTGACTGAGTGAGCGCCTCACTTGGAGTTGCTGTCGAGCTCCTGCGAGACATCGTCCACCACGTCGGTGAGTGACGCCTCGCTGCACATGGCCTTGTAGAGCTTGCACGCCACCAGTGAGTGCGTGGGTGAGCGAGTGAGCGAGCGAGCGAGCGAGCGAGCGAGTGAGTAAGTGAGTGAGTGAGTAAGTGAGTGAGCGAGTGAGCGATTGAGTGAGTGACTGAGTGGTTGAATGGTTGAGTGAGTGGTTGAGCGAGCGATTGACTGAGCGAGTGACTGGTTGAGCGGCTGAGTGAGTGAGTGGTTGAGCGAGCGAGCGAGTGAGTGATTGAGTGAGTAAGCGAGTGAGCGAGTGGTTGAGTGAGTAAGTGAGTTAGTGATTGAGTGAGTGAGTGAGCGAGTGAGCGAGCGAGCGATTGAGCGAGCGAGTGACTGGTTGAGTGAGCGAGTGAGCGAGCGAGCGAGCGAGCGAGTGACTGGTTGAGTGGTTGACTGAGCGAGCGCCTCACTTGGAGTTGCTGTCGAGCTCCTGCGAGACATCGTCCACCACGTCGGTGAGTGACGCCTCGCTGCACATGGCCTTGTAGAGTTTGCACGCCACCAGCGAGTGAGTGGGTGAGTGGGTGAGCGAGCGAGCGAGCGAGTGAGCGAGTGAGTGAGTGAGTGACTGGGTGAGCGAGTGCTTGACTGAGTGAGTGAGCGAGTGAGCGAGTGAGTAAGTAAGTGAGTGAGTGGTTGAATGGTTGAGTGAGTGGTTGAGCGAGCGAGCGAGCGAGCGGTGAGCGAGTGAGTGAGTGGTTGACTGAGTGGTTGAGTGAGTGGTTGAGTGAGCGAGCGCCTCACTTGGAGTTGCTGTCGAGCTCCTGCGAGACATCGTCCACCACGTCGGTGAGTGACGCCTCGCTGCACATGGCCTTGTAGAGCTTGCACGCCACCAGTGAGTGAGTGGGTGAGTGGGGTGAGCGAGCGAGCGAGCGAGTGAGTGAGTAAGTGAGTGAGTGAGTGAGCGAGTGGTTGACTGAGTGAGTGAGCGAGTGAGTAAGTAAGTGAGTGAGTGAGTGAGCGAGTGGTTGACTGAGTGAGTGAGCGAGTGAGTAAGTGAGTGAGTGAGTGGTTGAATGGTTGAGTGAGTGGTTGAGCGAGCGAGCGAGCGAGTGAGTGAGTGGTTGATTGAGCGAGTGAGTGAGTGGTTGATTGAGCGAGTGAGTGAGTGGTTGAGTGAGTGGTTGACTGAGCGAGCGCCTCACTTGGAGTTGCTGTCGAGCTCCTGCGAGACATCGTCCACCACGTCGGTGAGTGACGCCTCGCTGCACATGGCCTTGTAGAGCTTGCACGCCACCAGTGAGTGAGTGGGTGAGTGGGTGAGCGAGTGGTTGACTGAGTGAGTGAGTGAGCGAGTGGTTGACTGAGTAAGTGAGCGAGTGAGCGAGTGAGTAAGTGAGTGAGTGAGTGGTTGAATGGTTGAGTGAGTGGTTGAGCGAGCGAGCGAGTGAGCGAGCGAGTGAGTGAGCGGCGAGCGAGCGAGCGAGTGACTGGTTGAGTGAGTGGTTGACTGAGCGAGCGCCTCACTTGGAGTTGCTGTCGAGCTCCTGCGAGACATCGTCCACCACGTCGGTGAGTGACGCCTCGCTGCACATGGCCTTGTAGAGCTTGCACGCCACCAGTGAGTGAGTGGGTGAGTGGGTGAGCGAGTGGTTGACTGAGTGAGTGAGTAAGCGAGTGGTTGACTGAGTAAGTGAGCGAGTGAGCGAGTGAGTAAGTGAGTGAGTGAGTGGTTGAATGGTTGAGTGAGTGGTTGAGCGAGCGAGCGAGTGAGCGAGCGAGTGAGTGAGCGGCGAGCGAGCGAGCGAGTGACTGGTTGAGTGAGTGGTTGACTGAGCGAGCGCCTCACTTGGAGTTGCTGTCGAGCTCCTGCGAGACATTGTCCACCACGTCAGTGAGTGACGCCTCGCTGCACATGGCCTTGTAGAGCTTGCACGCCACCAGTGAGTGAGTGGTTGATTGAGCGAGTGAGTGAGTGGTTGATTGAGCGAGCGAGCGAGTGACTGGTTGAGTGGTTGACTGAGCGAGCGCCTCACTTGGAGTTGCTGTCGAGCTCCTGCGAGACATCGTCCACCACGTCGGTGAGTGACGCCTCGCTGCACATGGCCTTGTAGAGCTTGCACGCCACCAGCGCCTTGGCCATCGCCTCCTCCCCATGCTGCCAGAAGAACAGCGCCATCTTCTGCCTCTTCATCAACACCGCCCAAACCTGCAGGGGACGGGCAAAGACAAAGGGGCCCCCAGGTAGCCTCTGGCAGGGCTGCAGGGGCAAGTGCTGTAGGAAGCGTGTGGAAGCAGCGACTATCATGTACACACACACAGACAAAGCTGCCCCCAGGTAGCCTCTGGCAGGGCTGCAGGGGCAAGTGCTGTAGGAAGCGTGTGGAAGCAGCGACTATCATGTACACACACACAGACAAAGCTGCCCCCAGGTAGCCTCTGGCAGGGCTGCAGGGGCAAGTGCTGTAGGAAGCGTGTGGAAGCAGCGACTATCATGTACACACACACAGACAAAGCTGCCCCCAGGTAGCCTCTGGCAGGGCTGCAGGGGCAAGTGCTGTAGGTAGCGAGCAGCAGCAGCAGCAGCGACTATGATGTACACACAAAGCTCCCCCAGGTAGCCTCTGGCAGGGCTGCAGGGGCAAGTGGTGTGTTAGTAGCAGCACCGCCTATCATGTACACACACAGACAAAGCTGCCCCAGGTAGCCTCGACACAGACGGAGATTCCCCCAGGTAGCCTCTGGCAGGGCTGTAGGGGCAAGTGCAGTGTCAGTGGCGAGTAGCAGCACCTATGATGTACACAAAGACAGAGGGGCCCCAGGTAGACTCTGGCAGGGCTGCAGGGCAAGTGCTGTAGGGGCAAGTGCAGTGTTAGTAGTAGCACCGCCTATGATGTACACACAGACAAAGCTCCCCCAGGTACCCTCTACACACACAGACCAAGCTCCCCCAGGTAGCCTCTAGCAGGGCTGTAGGGGCAAGTGCAGTGTCAGTAGCAGCACCGCCTATCATGTACACACACAGACAAAGCTCCCCCAGGTAGCCTCTCCACACAGACAAAGCTCTCCCAGGTAGCCTCTAGCAGGGCTGTAGGGGCACTATATCACCCCCCGCTCAGCCCCCCGCTCAGCCCCCCGCTCAGCCCCCCGCTCGCCCCCCGCTCGCCCCCCGCTCGCCCCCCGCTCGCCCCCCGCTCGCCGCCCGCTCGCCGCCCGCTCGCCCCCCGCTCGCCCCCCGCTCGCCCCCCGCTCGCCCCCCGCTCACCCCCCACTCACCACCGCCCCCCCCGGGGCACTCACCATGAGCTCGTGGAAGGGGTACGGGAAGTGGTTGACCTCGGGGTCATCCATGTCGATGTCAACGTCCTCCTCCCGTTTCTTCTTCCTCCGCTTGTTCTGGTGGTGGCGCAGCTGAGGCTCCTCCTGATCGAGGTGGAGGAGGAGGTGGAGGAGGTGGAGGTGGTGGAGGTGGAGGAGGTGGAGGAGGTGGAGGTGGAGGTGGAGGAGGGGGAGGAGGAGGAGGAGGAGGAGGAGGGGGAGGAGGAGGTGGAGGAGGAGGAGGAGGAAGAGGGGGAGGAGGAGGAGGAGGAGGTGGAGGTGGAGGAGGGGGATGAGGTGGAGGGGGAGGAGGAGGTGGAGGAGGAGGTGGAGGAGGAGGAGGTGGAGGAGGAGGAGGTGGAGGAGGTGGAGGAGGTGGAGGAGGAGGTGGAGGTGGAAGATCAGTCGATGGTGGAGGCGGAGGACAATCAGTCGGAGGAGGAGTAGGAGGATGATCAACCATCGAGGGACGATCAGTCATTGTTCGGACGATCAGTCATAGGTGGATCAATCGATGGGAGGATCAATCGTTGGGGGGGATCATTCGCCAGGCAATGTTTGAGACAACCGTCGGGCAAACAAGCGGCCAACAGTCAGGCAATCATTGTCCAAGGCTCAGGTGACAGGCGTACAACCGTCACACAGCGGTGCAGCAACAGGCGGTCGGCAGACAGGTGACAGGAAGACAAAGGTCAGGTGACAGGCTGACAACAGTCGGACAGGCGTAGTGCAGTCGGGCGATGGTCTGACAACAGTTTGGTGACGGACACGCACCATCGTCTAGGTTCTTTCGGTAAAGTCGTCACGTAGAAGGGAAATAATAAAATAAGAAAAAAATAAAACATAATAAGATTCAATTCTCACGACGTTTCGGCCACAACGCAAGCAGCCGTCCTCAGGTGAAGAACAGGTCTGTCGGAACGACAGCGTCTGAAACGTCGTGAGAATTGTATTTTATTATGTTTTAGTTTTATTATTTTATTATTTCCCTTCTACGTGACTTTACTGAAAGAACCAAGAAGACGAATCCCTGCCAGTCACGAAAGCTTTAAATCGAAAAGACATGCACCAATCAGGCCTTTAGCTGAGAGGTGAGGCCTTTAGGTGAGTGGTGAGGCCTTCAGGTGAGTGGTGAGGCCTTTAGATGAGTGGTGAGGCCTTTAGATGAGTGGTGAGGCCTTTAGATGAGTGGTGAGGCCTTTAGGTGAGTGGTGAGGGCTTTAGATGAGTGGTGAGGCCTTTAGTTGAGTGGTGAGGCCTTTAGGTGAGTGGTGAGGCCTTCAGGTGAGTGGTGAGGCCTTTAGATGAGGGGTGAGGCCTTTAGATGAGTGGTGAGGCCTTTAGGTGAGAGGTGAGGCCTTTAGGTGAGTGGTGAGGTCTTTAGGTGAGTGGTGAGGTCTTTATGTGAGTGGTGAGGCCTTTAGGTGAGTGGTGAGGCCTTTAGGTGAGTGGTGAGGCCTTTAGTTGAGTGGTGAGGCCTTCAGGTGAGAGGTGAGGCCTTCAGGTGAGTGGTGAGGCCTTTAGATGAGTGGTGAGGCCTTTAGTTGAGTGGTGAGGCCTTTAGGTGAGTGGTGAGGCCTTTAGGTGAGTGGTGAGGCCTGTAGGTGAGAGGTGAGGCCTTGAGGTGAGTGGTGAGGCCTTTAGATGAGTGGTGAGGTCTTTAGGTGAGAGGTGAGGCCTTCAAGTGAGAGGTGAGGCCTTTAGGTGAGTGGTGAGGCCTTTAGGTGAGAGGTGAGGCCTTTAGGTGAGAGGTGAGGCCTTTAGGTGAGTGATGAGGCCTTTAGGTGAGTGGTGAGGTCTTTAGGTGAGTGGTGAGGTCTTTAGGTGAGTGGTGAGGCCTTTAGATGAGAGGTGAAGCCTTTAGGTGAGAGGTGAAGCCTTTAGGTGAGAGGTGAGGCCTTTAGGTGAGTGGTGAGGTCTTTAGGTGAGAGGTGAGGCCTGTAGGTGAGTGGTGAGGCTTTTAGGTGAGTGGTGAGGCCTTTAGGTGAGTGGTGAGGTCTTTAGGTGAGAGGTGAGGCCTTTAGGTGAGTGGTGAGGTCTGTAGGTGAGTGGTGAGGCCTTCAGGCGAGTGGTGAGGCCTCTAGGTGAGTGGTGAGGCCTTTAGGTGAGTGGTGAGGCCTCTAGGTGAGAGGTGAGGCCTTTAGATGAGTGGTGAGGCCTTTAGGTGAGAGGTGAGGCCTTTAGGTGAGTGGTGAGGCCTCTAGGTGAGAGTTGAGGCCTCTAGGTGAGAGGTGAGGGCTTTAGGTGAGTGGTGAGGCCTTTAGGTGAGTGGTGAGGCCTTTAGGTGAGTGGTGAGGCCTTTAGGTGAGTGGTGAGGCCTTTAGGTGAGAGGTGAGGCCTTTAGGTGAGTGGTGAGGCCTTTAGGTGAGTGGTGAGGCCTTTAGTTGAGTGGTGAGGCCTTCAGGTGAGAGGTGAGGCCTTCAGGTGAGTGGTGAGGCCTTTAGATGAGTGGTGAGGCCTTTAGTTGAGTGGTGAGGCCTTTAGGTAAGTGGTGAGGCCTTTAGGTGAGTGGTGAGGCCTGTAGGTGAGAGGTGAGGCCTTTAGATGAGTGGTGAGGCCTTTAGTTGAGTGGTGAGGCCTTTAGTTGAGTGGTGAGGCCTTGAGGTGAGTGGTGAGGCCTTTAGATGAGCGGTGAGGTCTTTAGGTGAGAGGTGAGGCCTTCAGGTGAGAGGTGAGGCCTTTAGGTGAGAGGTGAGGCCTTTAGGTGAGTGGTGAGGTCTTTAGGTGAGTGGTGAGGCCTTCAGGTGAGAGGTGAGGCCTTTAGTTGAGTGGTGAGGCCTTTAGGTGAGAGGTGAGGCCTTTAGGTGAGTGGTGAGGCCTTTAGGTGAGTGGTGAGGTCTTTAGGTGAGAGGTGAGGCCTTTAGATGAGTGGTGAGGCCTTTAGGGGAGGGGTGAGGCCTTTAGGTGAGTGGTGAGGACTGTAGGTGAGAGGTGAGGCCTTTAGGTGAGTGGTGAGGACTGTAGGTGAAAGGTGAGGCCTCTAGGTGAGTGGTGAGGCCTTTAGGTGAGTGGTGAGGCCTCTAGGTGAGGCCTTTAGGTGAGTGGTGAGGTCTTTAGGAGAGTGGTGAGGCCTTTAGGTGAGTGGTGAGGCCTTTAGGTGAGTGGTGAGGCCTTTAGGTGAGAGGTGAGGCTTTTAGGTGAGAGGTGAGGCCTTTAGGTGAGTGGTGAGGCCTTAAGGTGAGTGGTGAGGCCTTAAGGTGAGTGGTGAGGCCTTTAGGTGAGAGGTGAGGCCTTTAGGTGAGTGGTGAGGCCTTTAGTTGAGTGGTGAGGTCTTTAGGTGAGTGGTGAGGCCTTTAGGTGAGTGGTGAGGCCTTTAGATGAGTGGTGAGGCCTTTAGTTGAGTGGTGAGGCCTTTAGTTGAGTGGTGAGGCCTTTAGGTGAGTGGTGAGGTCTTTAGGTGAGTGGTGAGGCCTTTAGGTGAGTGGTGAGGCCTTTAGGTGAGTGGTGAGGCCTTTAGGTGAGTGGTGAGGTCTTCAGGTGAGTGGTGAGGTCTTCAGGTGAGTGGTGAGGCCTATAGGTGAGTGGTGAGGGCATTAGTTGAGTGGTGAGGTCTTTAGGTGAGAGGTGAGGCCTTTAGGTGAGAGGTGAGGCCTTTAGGTGAGTGGTGAGGTCTTTAGGTGAGAGGTGAGGCCTGTAGGTGAGTGGTGAGGCCTTTAGGTGAGTGGTGAGGCCTTCAGGTGAGAGGTGAGGCCTTTAGTTGAGTGGTGAGGCCTTCAGGTGAGTGGTGAGGCCTTTAGGTGAGTGGTGAGGCCTTTAAATGAGTGGTGAGGCCTTCAGGTGAGTGGTGAGGTCTTTAGTTGAGTGGTGAGGCCTTTAGGTGAGTGGTGAGGTCTTTAGATGAGTGGCGAGGCCTTTAGGTGAGTGGTGAGGCCTTCAGGTGAGTGGTGAAGCCTTCAGGTGAGTGGTGAGGCCTCTAGGTTAGAGGCGAGGCCTGCGAAAGTTTCTCAGCTCAGAAGCTGCTGCCATCATCAGCCGAGCGGTCACGGCGGTGCGACGGGGTACGCAGGTGGCAACAGGCGGACACGGAGCAGACGGTGAGAACAGTCAGCACTACATGGACCCCCCCCCCCCATCATCATCATCATCACCACCATCATCATCATCATCACAACCGCCATCACCACCATCACCACCACCACCATCACCGCCATCATCACGGCCATCACCACCGCCATCACCACCATCATCACCACCACCACCATCATCACCGCCATCATCATCATCACCATCACCACCACCACCATCACCACCGTCACCATCACCACCGTCACCATCACCACCGTCACCATCACCACCGTCACCATCACCACCGTCACCATCACCACCACCACCACCACCACCATCACCACCACCATCATCACCACCACCATCACCATCACCACCATCACCACCACCACCATCACCACCATCACGAGGACATCAATGGGCCGCTGCGTGTCTCTGTTGTCCGCCTCGGAGAGAGAGGCAGGAGGAGTAGAGAGACAGGAGGAGAGAGACAGGAGGAGAGAGACAGCACGTACCACGTGGTAGTGGTGGTGGTGGCGGAGCCGGGACACAAATGGGAGTTGTCGGACACAGGGAGACGGAACGTGGAGACAGCCGGACAGGCGGAGGAGACACGCGGACACGGGAGACAGACCTGGGAGACAAGGGAGACGGGGACACAGGGGAGACGGGGACACAGAGACATGGTGAGGACACGGGCGAGGAGACACGCGGAGACACGCGGAAGACGACAAGGAGACACGCGGAGACACGGGGAGACACGCGGAGACACGGTCTTACCTCCATGCCGAGCAGCTTGAGAGCTTTGGGCTGTGGGAAGACAGAGAGAGGCAGAGAGAGACACAGAGAGAGACAGAGAGAGACACAGAGAGAGACAGAGACACGGAGACAGATAGAGAGAGAGAGACAAAGAGACAGGGAGAGAGACAGAGAGAGACACAGAGAGAGACAGAGACACGGAGACACAGAGAGAGAGAGAGAGACAAAGAGACAGGGAGAGAGACAGAGAGAGACACAGAGAGAGACAGAGACACGGAGACAGATAGAGACACGGAGAGAGACAGAGAGAGAGAGAGAGACAGAGAGACAGGGAGAGAGAGACAGAGAGACAGGGAGAGAGAGACAGAGAGAGAGACAGAGACACGGAGACACAGAGAGACACAGAGAGAGACACAGAGAGAGAGACACGTGTAGAGACAGAGAGAGACAGGGACGCAGAAAGACACAGAGAGAGACACAGAGACAGAGACACGTGTAGAGACAGAGAGAGACAGAGAGAGAGACAGAGAGACAGAGACAGACATAGTGAGAGAGACATAGTGAGAGAGACAGAGAGAGACAGGGAGAGAGACAGAGACACGGAGACACGTGTAGAGACAGAGAGAGACAGAGAGACAGAGAGAGACATAGTGAGAGAGACAGAGAGAGACAGAGAGAGACAGGGAGAGAGACAGAGAGACAGAGAGAGACATAGTGAGAGAGACAGAGAGAGACAGAGACACGTGTAGAGACAGAGAGAGACAGAGAGAGACAGGGAGAGACAGGGAGAGAGACAGAGAGAGACAGAGACACGTGTAGAGACAGAGAGAGACAGAGAGAGACAGAGAGAGAGACAAAGAGAGAGAGACAGATACACAGGCAGATAGAAACACACACACAACCATTTTATTAACATCACAGACATGGCGGACACTGCAAACCCTTCAGATGACCATCTCCCCACTCACCCACTCACCCACTCACCCACTCACTCACTCACCTACTCACCCACTCACCCACTCACCCACTCACTCACCCACCCACCCACCCACCCACTCACTCACCCACCCACCCACCCACCCACCCACCCACTCACCCACCCACCCACCCACTCACCCACCCACTCACTCACCCACCCACCCACTCACCCACCCACTCACCCACCCACTCACTCACTCACTCACCCACCCACCCACTCACCCACTCACCCACCCACCCACTCACCCACCCACCCACCCACCCACCCACCCACCACTCACTCACCCACCCACCCACTCACCCACTCACCCACCCACCCACCCAGCCACCCACTCACTCACCCACCCACCCACCCACTCACCCACCCACCCACTCACCCACCCACTCACTCACCCACCCACTCACCCACCCACCCACCCACTCACCCACTCACCCACCCACCCACTCACCCACCCACTCACTCACTCACCCACCCACCCACCCACTCACTAACCCACCCACCCACCCACTTATCCACTCACCCACCCACCCACTCACCCACTCACCCACTCACCCACCCACTCACCCACTCACTCACCCACCCACTCACCCACCCACCCACCCACCCACTCACCCACCCACCCACTCACCCACTCACCCACCCACCCACCCACTCACCCACCCACTCATCCACTCACCCACTCACCCACCCACCCACTCACCCACTCACCCACCCACTCACCCACTCACTCACCCACCCACTCACCCACTCACTCACCCACCCACTCACCCACCCACCCACCCACTCACCCACTCACCCACCTACCCACCCACTCACTCACCCACCTACCCACTCACCCACTCACCCTCCCACCCACCCACTCACTCTCCCACCCACCCACTCACTCTCCCACCCACTCACTCACTAACACTCACACTCACCCACCCACCCACTCACTCACCCACCCACCCACTCACCCACTCACCCACCCACTCACCCACCCACTCACCCACCCACTCACCCACCCACCCACTCACCACCCACCCACCCACCCACCCACCCACTCACCCACCCACTCACTCACCCACTCACCCACCCACCCACTCACCCACCCACCCACTCACCCACCCACCCACTCACCCACCCACCCACTCACTCACCCACCCACTCACTCACCCACTCACCCACTCACCCACCCACCCACTCACCCACCCACCCACTCACCCACCCACTCACCCACCCACTCACCCACCCACCCACCCACTCACTTACCCACTCACCCACCCACTCACCCACCAACCCACTCACCCACTCACCCACTCACCCACCCACCCACCCACTCACCCACCCACCCACCCACTCACCCACTCACTCACCCACCCACTCACCCACTCACTCTCCCACCCACCCACTCACCCACTCACCCACTCACCCACTCACTCTTCCACCCACCCACTCACTCACCCACCCACTCACCCACTCACTCTCCCACCCACCCACTCACCCACTCACCCACTCACTCTTCCACCCACCCACCCACCCACTCACCCACCCACCCACCCACTCACCCACTCACTCTCCCACTCACCCACTCACTCTCCCACCCACCCACTCACTCACCCACCCACTCACCCACTCACTCTCCCACCCACCCACTCACCCACCCACCCACCCACTCACCCACCCACCCACCCACCCACCCCACTCACCCACTCACCCACTCACCCACTCACCCACTCACCCACCCACTCACCCACCCACCCACCCACTCACCCACTCACCCACCCACCCACTCACTCTCCCACCCACCCACTCACTCTCCCACCCACTCACTCACCCACTCACCCACCCACCCACCCACCCACCCACTCACCCACCCACCCACCCACCCACCCACTCACCCACCCACCCACCCACTCACCCACTCACCCACTCACCCACCCACCCACCCACTCACCCACTCACCCACCCACTCACCCACTCACCCACCCACTCACCACTCACTCACTCACCCACCCACCCACCCACCCACCCACCCACCCACTCACCCACCCACCCACCCACCCACCCACTCACCCACCCACCCACCCACCCACTCACCCACCCACCCACTCACCCACTCACCCACTCACCCACTCACCCACCCACCCACCCACTCACCCACCCACCCACCCACTCACCCACTCACCCACCCACCCACTCACTCTCCCACCCACCCACTCACTCTCCCACCCACTCACTCACCCACTCACCCACCCACCCACCCACCCACCCACTCACCCACCCACCCACCCACTCACCCACCCACCCACTCACCCACTCACCCACCCACTCACCCACTCACCCACCCACTCACCCACTCACTCACTCACCCACCCACTCACCCACTCACCCACCCACCCACCCACTCACCCACCCACCCACTCACCCACCCACTCTCCCACCCACCCACCCACTCACTCTCCCACCCACCCACTCACTCACCCGCTTGGGTCCGAACAGGTTGTTGTACAGGGCTCTGAAGCGCTTGCGGGTGTAGTGGCAGCGGTAGGCGCCGCCCATGAGGTACTCCATCACGAGGCCGATGTCGATGAGGCTGATGCGGTAGTCAGGGGGGAGGTTACCCTGGCAACGGAGGTAGTGGGTGGGTGGGGTTCAAGGTGGCCGTGTGGGTGGGTGGGGTTCAAGGTGGCCGTGTGGGTGGGTGGGTGGGGTTCACGGTGGCCGTGTGGGTGGGTGGGGTTCACGGTGGCCGTGTGGGTGGGTGGGTGGGGTTCACGGTGGCCGTGTGGGTGGGTGGGGTTCACGGTGGCCGTGTGGGTGGGGTTCACGATGTCCGTGTGGGTGGGTGGGGTTCACGATGTCCGTGTGGGTGGGTGGGGTTCATGGTGGCCGTGTGGGTGGGTAGGGTTCACGATGGCCGTGTGGGTGGGGTTCACGATGTCCGTGTGGGTGGGTGGGGTTCACGATGTCCGTGTGGGTGGGTGGGGTTCATGGTGGCCGTGTGGGTGGGTAGGGTTCATGATGGCCGTGTGGGTGGGGTTCACGATGTCCGTGTGGGTGGGTGGGGTTCACGGTGGCCGTGTGGGTGGGTGGGGGTTCACGATGGCTGTGTGGGTGGGGTTCACGATGGCCGTGTGGGTGGGTGGGGTTCACGGTGGCTGTGTGGGTGGGTGGGGTTCACGATGACCGTGTGGGTGGGGGGGTTCACGGTGGCCGTGTGGGTGGGTGGGGTTCACGGTGGCTGTGTGGGTGGGTGGGGTTCACGATGACCGTGTGGGTGGGTGGGGTTCACGATGGCCGTGTGGGTGGGTGGGGTTCACGATGTCCGTGTGGGTGGGTGGGATTCACGATGGCCGTGTGGGTGGGTGGGGTTCACGATGGCCGTGTGGGTGGATGGGGTTCACGATGGCCGTGTGGGTGGGTGGGGTTCACGATGGCCGTCTGGGTGGGTGGGGTTCACGATGGCCGTGTGGGTGGGTGGGGTTCACGATGGCCGTGTGGGTGGGTGGGGTTCACGGTGGCCGTGTGGGTGGGTGGGGTTCACGATGGCCGTGTGGGTGGGGTTCACGATGGCCGTGTGGGTGGGTGGGGTTCACGATGGCCGTGTGGGTGGGTGGGGTTCACGATGGCCGTGTGGGTGGGTGGGGTTCACGGTGGCCCTGTGGGTGGGTGGGGTTCACGGTGGCCCTGTGGGTGGGTGGGGTTCACGATGGCCGTGTGGGTGGGTGGGGTTCACGGTGTCCGTGTGGGTGGGTGGGTTCACGGTGGCCCTGTGGG
>NW_027620673.1:22500-37635 GCF_964198595.1 Lampetra fluviatilis | reverse complement strand
CACGAAAGCTTTACATCGAAATTTAACCTCTACCCACTTCGCCACGTATGTCCTCCACCAGGCGTTGAGGTCGGCGCTGGGTCCCCAGTGCAGCACCGAGTCCATCTCGTCCACGCCGTGAGAGACTCCCCCCGAGTCCTTCAGGTCCACGTTGCCTGCACCGCAGTTGGGACGACAAAGCCGCCGGGGGTGAAGGAAAGAGCTCCCTCCTTCATGCACAGCTCCCTCCTTCATGCACAGCTCCTTCCTTTACCCACAGCTCTCTCCTTCACCCACAGCTCTCTCCTTCATCCACAGCTCTCTCCTTCACCCACAGCTCTCTCCTTCATCCACAGCTCCCTCCTTCACCCACAGCTCTCTCCTTCACCCACAGCTCTCTCCTTCATCCACAGCTCCCTCCTTCACCCACAGCTCTCTCCTTCACCCACAGCTCTCTCCTTCACCCACAGCTCCCTCCTTCACCCACAGCTCCCTCCTTCACCCACAGCTCTCTCCTTCACCCACAGCTCCCTCCGTCACCCACAGCTCCCTCCTTCACCCACAGCTCCCTCCTTCACCCACAGCTCTCTCCTTCACCCACAGCTCTCTCCTTCACCCACAGCTCTCTCCTTCACCCACAGCTCCCTCCGTCACCCACAGCTCCCTCCTTCACCCACAGCTCTCTCCTTCACCCACAGCTCTCTCCTTCACCCACAGCTCCCTCCTTCACCCACAGCTCTCTCCTTCACCCACAGCTCTCTCCTTCACCCACAGCTCTCTCCTTCATCCACAGCTCCCTCCTTCACCCACAGCTCCCTCCTTCACCCACAGCTCTCTCCTTCATCCACAGCTCTCTCTTTCACCCACAGCTCCCTCCTTCACCCACAGCTCCCTCCTTCACCCACAGCTCTCTCCTTCACCCACAGCTCTCTCCTTCACCCACAGCTCTCTCCTTCATCCACAGCTCCCTCCTTCACCCACAGCTCTCTCCTTCACCCACAGCTCTCTCCTTCATCCACAGCTCTCTCCTTCACCCACAGCTCTCTCCTTCACCCACAGCTCCCTCCTTCACCCACAGCTCTCTCCTTCACCCACAGCTCCCTCCTTCACCCACAGCTCCCTCCTTCACCCACAGCTCCCTCCTTCACCCACAGCTCCCTCCTTCACCCACAGCTCCCTCCTTCACCCACAGCTCCCTCCTTCACCCACAGCTCTCTCCTTCATCCACAGCTCCCTCCTTCACCCACAGCTCTCTCCTTCATCCACAGCTCCCTCCTTCATCCACTGCTCTCTCCTTCACCCACAGCTCCCTCCTTCATCCACAGCTCCCTCCTTCACCCACAGCTCTCTCCTTCACCCACAGCTCCCTCATTCACCCACAGCTCCCTCCTTCACCCACAGCTCTCTCCTTCACCCACAGCTCCCTCTTCACCCACAGCTCCCTCCTTCACCCACAGCTCCCTCCTTCACCCACAGCTCCCTCCTTCACCCACAGCTCCCTCCGTCACCCACAGCTCCCTCCTTCACCCAGAGCTCTCTCCTTCACCCTCGGCTCTCTCCTTCATCCACAGCTCCCTCCTTCACCCACAGCTCTCTCCTTCACCCACGGCTCCCTCCTGCCGAGCTCGCCCGCCCGCCCACCCCGAGCCACTCACCGCGGGACTCGGCGACTTTGATGTGCCCGGAGAGTGGCCACGAGCCGTAGGCGTTCGTCTTGGGGAGCAGCCAGATGCCTGACCACGGGTAGAGGGGGCGGGAGTGGGCAGGGAGGCGGAGGAGGGAGGGTGGTGGGAGGGAGATGGAGGAGGAGAAGGGAGGGAGATGGAGGGGACAGGAGAGGACAGGAGAGGGGAGGGAGGAGGAGGAGGAGGAGGGAGGAGGTGGAGGAGGGAGGGTGGTGGGAGGAAATGAGAGGGAGGTGGAGGAGAGAGGGTGGGTAGGTGGGGAGATGAGAGGGTGGAGGGAGGGAGATGAGAGGGAGAGTTTTGGGGGGTCGCAGTCGTCACTCCGTGGGGGTGCCCCGTCCCACCCACCCCCTCTCCCCCCCCCCACTCTCCCCCCCCCACCGACTCCCCAGGCCACAGCCAATCACCGGTGGGCAATCATGCTGTGCCCCTCCCACTCCACCCCCCCCTCCCCCCCTCTTTCTCTCCCCCCCCCCAACCGACTCACCTGGCCACAGCCAATCCCCGGTGGGCAATCATGCTGTGCCCCTCCCACTCCAACCCCCCCTCCCCCCCTCTCCCCCCATTCCCCCTCCTCCCCCACCGACTCACCAGGCCACAGCCAATCACCGGTGGGCAATCATGCTGTGCCCCTCCCACTCCACCCCCCCCTCCCCCCCTCTTTCTCTCCCCCCCCCCACCGACTCACCTGGCCACAGCCAATCCCCGGTGAGCATTCATGCTATGCCCCGCCCACTCCACCCCCCCCTCCCCTCCTCTCCCCCCATTCCCCCTCCTCCCCCACCGACTCACCAGGCCACAGCCAATCACCGGTGAGCATTCATGCTATGCCCCGCCCCCCCCCTCCCCCCCCCCCCTCCTCCCCCACCGACTCACCAGGCCACAGCCAATCCCCGGTGAGGCATTCATGCTGTGCCCCTCCCACTCCACCCCCCCCTCACCCCCTCTCCCCCCCTCCTTCCCCCCCCCACCGACTCACCAGGCCACAGCCAATCCCCGTGTGAGCATTCATGCTGTGCCCCTCCCACTCCACCCCCCCTCCCCCCTCTCCCCCCCCCCACCGACTCACCAGGCCACAGCCAATCACCGGTGGGCATCCTCGCGGTGACCTCGAGGCGCCCGTAGGTGAAGGGTGAAGGAGCGAGTCGTGCGGACGCTGGCCGACTGCACGGGGTTCACCACCGTCACGCCCGGGAGGCCCGAGCGCTCGCAGCCGAAGAACGCGACACCCGTGCACTCGTCAGGAGGGTGGAGGCCTGGGGGGGGGGGTGGGTGGGTGAGTGGGTGGTTGGGTGAGTGGGTGGGTGAGTGGGTGGGTGAGTGGGTGGGTGGGTGGGGGGGTGGGTGAGTGGGTGGGGGGTGGTGACCCGAGCGCTCGCAGCCGAAGAACGCAACACCCGTGCACTCGTCAGGAGGCTGTAGGCCTGGGGGGGGGAGGTGGGTGGGTGGGTGAGTGAGTGAGTGGGTGGGTGAGTGAGTGGGTGGGTGAGTGAGTGGGTGGGTGAGTGAGTGGGTGGGTGAGTGAGTGGGTGGGTGAGTGAGTGGGTGGGTGAGTGAGTGGGTGGGTGAGTGAGTGAGTGGGTGAGTGAGTGAGTGGGTGAGTGGGTAAGTGGGTGGGTGAGTGGGTAAGTGGGTGTGTGGGTGAGTGGATGAGTGGGTGGGAGGCTCTCCCTCACCCAACCACCTACTCACTCACCCACCCACTCACCCACCCACCCACTCACCCATCCACCCACTCACTCACCCACCCACCCCACCACCCCCCCCACCACCCCCCCCACCCACCCAACAACCCTCCAGGAAGGCTCTGCCCCTCACCCCAGACGCTGAGTGTTCCCGTGCGAACGAACTCCTCTCCGTAGACCTCCTCCGTGAGCGTGGGGCGGATAAACAGCGTCCCGTTGCGGACGTAGCTGTTTCTCCTGCTGTTGGTGTACTGTTGGAACTCCCACGTCTAGTACATAGACACACACATAGACACACACACATAGACACACACACACATAGACACACATAGACACACACACACATAGACACTCACATAGACACACATAGACACACACACACAGACACACACACACACATAGACACACACACACGTAGCTGTTTCTCCTGCTGTTGGTGTAGTGTTGGAACTCCCACGTCTACATAGACACACACATAGACACAGACACACAGACACACACACACAGACACATAGACACACACACACATAGACACACACACACATAGACACACACACACATAGACACACACACACACATAGCTGTTCCTCCTGCTGTTGGTGTAATGTTGGAACTCCCACGTCTACACAGACACACACACAGACATAGACACACACATAGACACACACACATAGACACACACACATAGACACACACACACAGACACACACACACAGACACACACACAGACACATACAGACACACACACATAGACACACACACATACACACACACACAGACACACACACATAGACACACACACAGACACACACACATAGACACACACAGACAACAACAACCGCCATTCGCCACTAAGTGGCGGTGACGTCACCACGACGCTTGTACCAGGCCAAGTGCACCTTGAGGCCACGTGAAGTGGCGAACGCCCGCTGGCAGGAGGTCACGGGGCAGACCCAGGTGCCACGGGTCGACTGACCGAGATGACCGAGATGACTGGCTGATGCATCACCTGTGCCCCCTACTGTACCAACTTGCTGTGCTTTAGCCACCCGGCACTCCGCTCGTTGTTGTGAGCGTCGCTCCTCCGCCCTCCGTTGTTTCTGGAAGGCGACTGCCTCCAACTGCCCAGTAGCGTCCTTCACGAGCCTCCTCCACAGAGGCCGATCTTGACACCGCTGGTACCAGTCATCGGCAAGTCCACTCAGCTCCACGTCCTCCTGTACCACATCACTCCATCTCTTCTCTAGCCCGTGCCGCGCCCGTTTAGCCCCCTCGATCCGCCCGAACAAAAGCTGTTTAGGCATGCGGTGGCTGGGCATGCGGGCTACATGACTCAGCCAACGCAGCCTTGCCTGCCGGAGGAGCTCACCGATGGGTCTTTGCCCAGATCTTTCAAGGATTTGTAAGCTCCTCACACAATCCAGCCTGGTTAAACCCAGGATTGATCGTAGGCAGGGCCAACTTAAATGTTTCCAACCGGCGAAGATGCTCCATTAGAGGGGGTCCACGTTTCGCAAGCGTAGAGAAGGGAGGGAATGACCGTGGCCGAGAATACCTGAAGCTTCGTGTGGAGCGACAGACCAGGTAGCTTCCACACAGCGTTACGCAACCGATGAAAAGATATTGCCGCTCGACTGATTCGGAGTGAGACCTCTGCTGATAAACTGGAGCCGGTCATGAGCACACTGCCCAGGTATGGGAAACTCTCCACTCTCTCCACAACTGCCCCATCACCAATTGGGAGTTGTGGGGGTGGAGTGTCCGATGGTACAAAATACCCAGGCAGGTGCTTAGTTTTGGTGGGGCTGATGGTAAGGCCCCATCTCTTAGTGGCACACTCCAGTCTCAGCAGCAGCGTCTCCAACTCCTCCTCTGAGTGAGCAGCTATTACCAGATTAGAGTCAGGGTGAGGGTCAGGGTCAGGGTGAGTGTGATGGTGAGGGTGAGTGAGGGTGTGAGTGTGTGTGAGTGTGATGGTGAGTGTGTGTGTGGATGTGTGAGTGTGATGGTGAGTGTGGGTGTGTGTGTGTGAGTGTGATGGTGAGTGTGTGTGTGGGTCTGTGTGTGTAAGTGTGATGGTGAGTGTGAGTGTGATGGTGAGTGTGTGTGTGAGTGAGTGTGAGTGTGATGGTGAGTGAGTGTGGGTGTGAGTGAGTGTGATTGTGAGTGAGTGTGAGTGTCTCACTCCGCCACCAGCCAGGGTGTTCTCATGCTGCCACGTGTCCAGTGAGTGTGTGTGTGAGTGGGTGAGTGTGTGAGTGGGTGAGTGTGTGTGTGAGTGAGTGGGTGAGTGAGTGTGTGAGTGAGTGTGTTAGTGTGTGAGTGTGTGAGTGTGAGTGTGTGAGTGTGTGAGTGAGTGTGTGAGTGTGTGAGTGGGTGAATGAGTGTTAGTGTGGGTCTGTGTGTGTGAGTGTGATGGTGAGTGTGGGTGTGAGTGTGATGGTGAGTGTGTGTGTGGGTCTGTGTGTGTGAGTGTGATGGTGAGTGTGGGTGTGAGTGTGATGGTGAGTGTGTGTGTGGGTCTGTGTGTGTGAGTGTGATGGTGAGTGTGGGTGTGAGTGTGATGGTGAGTGTGTGTGTGGGTCTGTGTGTGTGAGTGTGATGGTGAGTGTGGGTGTGAGTGTGATGGTGAGTGTGTGTGTGGGTCTGTGTGTGTGAGTGTGATGGTGAGTGTGGGTGTGAGTGTGATGGTGAGTGTGTGTGTGGGTCTGTGTGTGTGAGTGTGATGGTGAGTGTGTGTGTGGATGTGAGTGAGTGTCTCACTCCACCACCAGCCAGGGTGTTCTCATGCTGCCACGTGTCCAGTGAGTGTGTGTGTGAGTGTGATGGTGAGTGTGTGAGTGAGTGTGTGAGTGATGGTGAGTGAGTGTGTGAGTGTGTGTGTGTGTGAGTGGGTGAGTGAGTGAGTGGGTGTGTGTGTGAGTGGGTGAGTGTGTGAGTGGGTGAGTGTGTGTGTGAGTGAGTGGGTGAGTGAGTGTGTGAGTGAGTGTGTTAGTGTGTGAGTGTGTGAGTGTGAGTGTGTGAGTGTGTGAGTGAGTGTGTGAGTGTGTGAGTGGGTGAGTGAGTGTGTGTGTGGGTCTGTGTGTGTGAGTGTGATGGTGAGTGTGGGTGTGAGTGTGATGGTGAGTGTGTGTGTGGGTCTGTGTGTGTGAGTGTGATGGTGAGTGTGGGTGTGAGTGTGATGGTGAGTGTGTGTGTGGGTCTGTGTGTGTGAGTGTGATGGTGAGTGTGTGTGTGGATGTGAGTGAGTGTCTCACTCCACCACCAGCCAGGGTGTTCTCATGCTGCCACGTGTCCAGTGAGTGTGTGTGTGAGTGTGATGGTGAGTGTGTGAGTGTGTGAGTGAGTGTGTGAGTGATGGTGAGTGAGTGTGTGAGTGTGTGTGTGTGTGAGTGGGTGAGTGAGTGAGTGGGTGTGTGTGTGAGTGGGTGAGTGTGTGAGTGGGTGAGTGTGTGTGTGAGTGAGTGGGTGAGTGAGTGTGTGAGTGAGTGTGTTAGTGTGTGAGTGTGTGAGTGTGAGTGTGTGAGTGTGTGAGTGAGTGTGTGAGTGTGTGAGTGGGTGAGTGAGTGTGTGTGTGGGTCTGTGTGTGTGAGTGTGATGGTGAGTGTGGGTGTGAGTGTGATGGTGAGTGTGTGTGTGGGTCTGTGTGTGTGAGTGTGATGGTGAGTGTGGGTGTGAGTGTGATGGTGAGTGTGTGTGTGGGTCTGTGTGTGTGAGTGTGATGGTGAGTGTGGGTGTGAGTGTGATGGTGAGTGTGTGTGTGGGTCTGTGTGTGTGAGTGTGATGGTGAGTGTGGGTGTGAGTGTGATGGTGAGTGTGTGTGTGGGTCTGTGTGTGTGAGTGTGATGGTGAGTGTGTGTGTGGATGTGAGTGAGTGTCTCACTCCACCACCAGCCAGGGTGTTCTCATGCTGCCACGTGTCCAGTGAGTGTGTGTGTGAGTGTGATGGTGAGTGTGTGAGTGAGTGTGTGAGTGATGGTGAGTGAGTGTGTGAGTGTGTGTGTGTGAGTGGGTGAGTGAGTGAGTGGGTGAGTGTGTGAGTGAGTGAGTGAGTGAGTGATGGTGAGTGATGGTGTGTGGGTGAGTGTCTCACTCCACCACCAGCCAGGGTGTTCTCATGCTGCCACGTGTCCAGGTCGAACTTCTCCCAGAGCTCCTCCAGCACGAGGCCGTTGCAGGGAGCGGCCGTCTGGTCGCAGGAGGCCGGGCACGGGAACGTGGAGCACGCGGGGGGCACTGCGTCTGGGGGGGGGGCGTTGGTGACAACAACAACAACAAACATCATCGTCATCGTCACAAGCATAGTCACACAGTCACTCACCCGCTTACTCACCCACTCACTCATTCACCCACTCATTCACTCACTCACCCACTCACTCACTCACACACCCACCTGCCCACTCACCCACTCACTCATCCACCCACTCATCCACCCACCCACTCACTCACCCACCCACTCATCCACCCATCCACTCACTCACCCACCCACTCATCCACCCACCTACTAACTTACCCACCCACTCATCCACCCACTCTTCCACCCACCCACTCACTCACCCACTCACTCACACACCCACCCACTCACTCAACCACTCATCCACTCACTCACCCACTCACTCACCCACCCACCCCCACCCAACACCACCACCACCCCCCCATCACCGCAGTGAGTGTAGGCGTCACAGCTGAGTCTGCTTGTACCACCACCACCCCCACCACCACCACCACCACCCCCACCACCACCACCACCACCACCACCCCCACCACCACCCCCACCACCACCACCACCACCACCCCCACCACCACCCCCACCACCCCCACCACCACCACCACCCCCACCACCACCACCACCCCCACCACCCCCACCACCACCACCACCCCCACCACCACCACCACCACCCCCACCCCCACCACCACCCCCACCCCCACCACCACCACCACCCCCACCACCACCCCCACCCCCACCACCACCACCACCCCCACCACCACCACCCCCACCACCACCCCCACCCCCACCACCACCACCACCCCCACCACCCCCACCCCCACCACCACCACCACCCCCACCACCACCCCCACCACCACCCCCACCACCCCCACCCCCACCCCCACCACCACCCCCACCACCCCCACCCCCACCACCCCCACCACCACCACCCCCACCACCACCACCCCCACCACCACCACCCCCACCACCACCACCCCCATCACCGCAGTGAGTGGAGGTGTCACAGCTGGGTCTGCTGCTTGTACCCAGCAGCGTGGCGAGCACCACGGACACGAGCAGCAGCAGCAGCGCGCTCACAGACATCCACACGTGGTGGGCATGGCAAGCCATCACGTGTCACCTGCGGTGGACAACAACAACAACAACAACATCAGTATCAACAATATCAACAACAACATCAACAACAACAACATCAGCAACAACATCACCAACATCAACAACAACATCAACAACAACAACATCAGCATCAACAACATCAACAACAACATCATCAGCATCAACAACAACATCAACAACATCAACAACATCAACAACATCAACATCGACAACATCAACAACAACAACAACATCAGAATCACCAACATCACCATCATCAACAACATCAACAACAACAACATCAACAACAACACCAGCATCAACAACAACATCAAGATCGACAACAACAACATCAACAACAACATCAACAACAACAACATCGACAACAACATCAACAACAACATCAACAACAACATCAGAATCACCAACATCACCATCATCAACAACATCAACAACATCAACAACAACATCAAAAACAACATCAACATCGACAACATCGACAACATCAACAACAACAACATCAACAACAACAACATCGACAACAACATCAACAACAACATCAACAACATCAACAATAACAACATCGACAACAACATCGACAACAACATCAACAACATCAACAATAACAACATCGACAACAACATCGACAACAACATCAACAACAACATCAACAGCAACAACATCAGAATCACCAACATCACCATCATCAACAACATCAACAACATCAACAACAACATCAAAAACAACATCAACATCGACAACATCGACAACATCAACAACAACAACAACATCGACAACAACATCAACAACAACATCAACAACAACATCAGAATCACCAACATCACCATCATCAACAACATCAACAACATCAACAACAACATCAAAAACACCAACAACAACATACAGACACAAACTAAGTCAGGCTGAGATTCTCATAACCCAGCAACCCAACGATCCCCATGGCAACGGTTGCCAAGGTAACGGAACCACCAACCACCTCCCACTCCGTAACCCAGCTACCCAGCGATCCCCATGGCAACGGTTGCCAAGGTAACGGAGCCACCACTCACCTCCCACTCCTCAACCCAGCTACCCAACGATCCCCATGGCAACGGTTGCCAAGGTAACGGAGCCACCACTCACCTCCCACTTCTTAACGCAGCTACCCAGCGATCCCCATGGCAACGGTTGCCAAGGTAATAGAGCCACCACTCACCTCCCAATCCGTAACCCAGCCACCCCCCCCCCATGGCAACGGTTGCCAAGGTCACGGCGCCACCACTCACCTCCCACTCCATAACCCAGCCACCCCCCCATGGCAACGGTTGCCAGGGTAACTGCGCCACCACTCACCTCCCAACCGTAACCCAGCCACCCAGCGATCCCCATGGCAACGGTTGCCAAGGTAACGGCGCCACCACTCACCTCCCAACCGTAACCCAGCCACCCAGCGATTCCCATGGCAACGGTTGCCAAGGTAACGGCGCCACCACTCACCTCGCTGCAGAGTGTAGGGGAGCAGGCGGTGAGGGCTGAATGGGTCAGCGGAGACGATGCAGAGACACTGAGACCCACGGCTCACTTATAGTGGGGACAGGGGGCGGGGCTAGGGTGGGGGGGAGAGGTGGGGGTTGGGGGACATAGGGGGTGGGGGTGGGCTGTGGGGGAGATAGGGGGTGGGGGCTAGGGGTGAAGGATAGGGGTGGGGGCTAGGGTGGGGGGGCTAGTGTGGGGGGGAGGGGAGGGGGAGAGGGGTGGGGGCTAGGGGTGGGGGGCTAGCGATAGGGGGTGGGGGGCTAGGGATAGGGGGTGGGGGCTAGGGGTGGGGGTGGGGGGGTTCAAGGTACGAGGTGTGGGGGTCACGAGGAGGTCACGGATTGGCGCTGCGATACTGAACCAGGTAACTCACCTGGCAGATCACACAGACAAAGCTCCCCCAGGTAGCTTTTAGACTAACATTGCCTATAGACTAACACTGCCCATAGACTAACACTGCCCATAGACTAACATTGCCCATAGACTAACACTGCCCATAGACTAACACTGCCCATAGATTAACACTGCCCATAGACTAATATTGCCCATAGACTAACATTGCCCATAGACTAACACTACCCATATACTAACATTGCTCATAGACTAACACTGCCCATAGACTAACACTGCCCATAGACTAACATTGCCCATAGACTAACATTGCCCATAGACTAACATTGCTCATAGACTAACATTGCCCACAGACTAACACTGCCCATATACTAACATTGCCCATAGACTAACATTGCCCACAGACTAACACTACCCATATACTAACATTGCCCATAGACTAACACTGCCCATAGACTAACATTGCCCATATACTAACACTGCCCATAGACTAACATTGCCCATAGACTAACATTGCCCATAGACTAACATTGCCCATAGACTAACATTGCCCACAGACTAACACTGCCCATATACTAACATTGCCCATAGACTAACACTACCCATAGACTAACATTGCCCATAGACTAACATTGCCCACAGACTAACATTGCCCATAGACTAACACTGCCCATAGACTAACATTGCCCATATACTAACACTGCCCATAGACTAACATTGCCCATATACTAACACTGCCCATAGACTAACATTGCCCACAGACTAATATTGCCCATAGACTAACACTGCCCACAGACTAACATTGCCCATAGACTAACACTGCCCATAGACTAACACTGCCCATATACTAACACTGCCCATAGACTAACATTGCCCACAGACTAACATTGCCCATAGACTAACACTGCCCATAGACTAACACTGCCCATAGACTAACACTGCCCATAGATTAACACTGCCCATAGACTAACATTGCCCATATACTAACACTGCCCATAGACTAACATTGCCCATAGACTAACATTGCCCATAGACTAACATTGCCCATAGAATAACATTGCCCACAGACTAACACTGCCCATATACTAACATTGCCCATAGACTAACATTGCCCACAGACTAACACTACCCATATACTAACATTGCCCATAGACTAACACTGCCCATAGACTAACATTGCCCATATACTAACACTGCCCATAGACTAACATTGCCCATAGACTAACATTGCCCATAGACTAACACTGCCCACAGACTAACATTGCCCATAGACTAACATTACCCATAGCCTAACACTGCCCATAGACTAACATTGCCCATATACTAACACTGCCCACAGACTAACACTGCCCATAGACTAACACTGCCCATAGACTAACACTGCCCATAGACTAACACTGCCCATAGACTAACACTGCCCACAGACTAACACTGCCCATAGACTAACACTGCCCATATACTAACACTGCCCATAGACTAACATTGCCCACAGACTAACATTGCCCATAGACTAACACTGCCCATAGACTAACACTGCCCATATACTAACACTACCCATAGACTAACATTGCCCATAGACTAACATTGCCCATAGACTAACACTGCCCATAGACTAACACTGCCGATATACTAACACTGCCCATAGACTAACATTGCCCACAGACTAACATTGCTCATAGACTAACACTGCCCATAGACTAACACTGCCCATATACTAACACTGCCCATAGACTAACATTGCCCACAGACTAACATTGCCCATAGACTAACACTGCCCATAGACTAACACTGCCCATATACTAACACTGCCCATAGACTAACATTGCCCATAGACTAACACTACCCATAGACTAACATTGCACATAGACTAACACTGCCCACAGACTAACATTGCCCATAGACTAACACTGCCCACAGACTAACATTGCCCATAGACTAACACTGCCCATAGACTAACATTGCCCATAGACTAACACTGCCCACAGACTAACACTGCCCATAGACTAACATTGCCCATAGACTAACACTGCCCACAGACTAACATTGCCCACAGACTAACACTGCCCATAGACTAACATTGCCCACAGACTAACATTGCTCATAGACTAACATTGCCCATAGACTAACATTGCCCATAGACTAACACTGCCCATATACTAACATTGCCCATAGACTAACATTGCCCATATACTAACATTGCCCATATATTAACACTGCCCATTTACTAACATTGCCCATAGACTAACATTGCCCATATACTATCATTGCCCATAGACTAACATTGCCCATAGACTAACATTGCCCATAGACTAACATTGCCCATAGACTAACACTGCCCACAGACTAACATTGCCCATAGACTAACACTGCCCATAGACTAGCATTGCCCATAGACTAGCATTGCCCACAGACTAACACTGCCCATAAACTAACACTGCCCATAGACTAACACTGCCCATATACTAACATTGCCCACAGACTAACATTGCCCATAGACTAGCATTGCCCACAGACTAACATTGCCCATATACTAACATTGCCCACAGACTAACATTGCCCATAGACTAACACTGCCCATATACTAACATTGCCCATAGACTAACATTGCCCATATACTAACATTGCCCATAGACTAACACTGCCCATTTACTAACATTGCCCATAGACTAACATTGCCCATATACAATCATTGCCCATAGACTAACATTGCCCATAGACTAACATTGCCCATAGACTAACATTGCCCATAGACTAACACTGCCCACAGACTAACATTGCCCACAGACTAACATTGCCCATAGACTAACATTGCCCATAGACTAACATTGCCCATAGACTAACACTGCCCACAGACTAACATTGCCCACAGACTAACATTGCCCATAGACTCTATGGGCAATGTTAGTCTGTGAGCTGGGGCAGGTACAGGAGGTGGGGGGGCGGGGCTTACGGAAACGATGACGTCATCACCAACCCCCCCACCCCCACCAAGAAACGAATGGAGGGGGGTGACGTAGGCCTCCGAAAGGCAAGGTAAAAGTTAAAAGGTAAAAAGCAACGAGCCTTTTTTTACCCTACCTTTTACCGTACCACAATACAATCACTCTACCCCTACCTTTTACCGTACCACAATACAATCACTCTACCCCTACCTTTTACCGTACCACAATACAATCACTCTACCCCTACCTTTTACCGTACCACAATACAATCACTCTACCCCTACCTTTTACCCTTTAGCAGTGTTAGTCTATGGGCAATGTTAGTCTATGGGCAGTGTTAGTCTATGGGCAGTGTTAGTCTATGGGCAGTGTTAGTCTATGGGCAATGTTAGTCTATGGGCAGTGTTAGTCTATGGGCAGTGTTAGTCTATGGGCAATGTTAGTCTATGGGCAATGTTAGTCTATGGGCAGTGTTAGTCTATGGGCAGTGTTAGTCTATGGGCAATGTTAGTCTATGGGCAATGTTAGTCTATGGGCAGTGTTAGTCTATGGGCAGTGTTAGTCTATGGGCAGTGTTAGTCTATGGGCAATGTTAGTCTATGGGCAATGTTAGTCTATGGGCAATGTTAGTCTATGGGCAATGTTAGTCTATGGGCAATGTTAGTCTATGGGCAGTGTTAGTCTATGGGCAGTGTTAGTCTATGGGCAATGTTAGTCTATGGGCAGTGTTAGTCTATGGGCAGTGTTAGTCTATGGGCAATGTTAGTCTATGGGCAGTGTTAGTCTATGGGCAGTGTTAGTCTATGGGCAGTGTTAGTCTATGGGCAATGTTAGTCTATGGGCAATGTTAGTCTATGGGCAGTGTTAGTCTATGGGCAGTGTTAGTCTATGGGCAGTGTTAGTCTATGGGCAGTGTTAGTCTATGGGCAATGTTAGTCTATGGGCAATGTTAGTCTATGGGCAGTGTTAGTCTATGGGCAGTGTTAGTCTATGGGCAGTGTTAGTCTATGGGCAGTGTTAGTCTATGGGCAATGTTAGTCTATGGGCAGTGTTAGTCTATGGGCAATGTTAGTCTATGGGCAATGTTAGTCTATGGGCAGTGTTAGTCTATGGGCAGTGTTAGTCTATGGGCAATGTTAGTCTATGGGCAGTGTTAGTCTATGGGCAGTGTTAGTCTATGGGCAATGTTAGTCTATGGGCAATGTTAGTCTATGGGCAGTGTTAGTCTATGGGCAATGTTAGTCTATGGGCAGTGTTAGTCTATGGGCAGTGTTAGTCTATGGGCAGTGTTAGTCTATGGGCAATGTTAGTCTATGGGCAATGTTAGTCTATGGGCAGTGTTAGTCTATGGGCAATGTTAGTCTATGGGCAGTGTTAGTCTATGGGCAGTGTTAGTCTATGGGCAATGTTAGTCTATGGGCAATGTTAGTCTATGGGCAATGTTAGTCTATGGGCAATGTTAGTCTATGGGCAGTGTTAGTCTATGGGCAATGTTAGTCTATGGGCAATGTTAGTCTATGGGCAGTGTTAGTCCGTGGACAATGTTAGTCTATGGGCAATGTTAGTCTATGGGCAATGTTAGTCTATGGGCAATGTTAGTCTATGGGCAGTGTTAGTCTATGGGCAATGTTAGT
>NW_027620673.1:0-17500 GCF_964198595.1 Lampetra fluviatilis | reverse complement strand
GCGATGAGAGTGGGCCTGTCGCTTTTTCTCAATTAACCTGAACACCTCCTCCGTCAGCCAGGGTTCCCGGGGAGGTCTGGACCGCGTACCCAAAGCAGCCATTGCAGCTGCATGAGTCACAGTCTTAAACCTCGCCCATTTACCCTCGACATCAGGTGGAGTGGGGGACGATGCCAACCCCAGCTGCAAGCGATGATGAAATTCTCGCTTGCAACTTTCATCAGCTAACTTAGACCAGGCCACTTTTGGTTGGAATGGGATCCTGGGTGTACACCCACCACCGGAGTGGAAGAATGGCAGGCGCATCTTACAGATGACTAGTCGATGGTCAGAGGGCAGATCAGCTCCACGGTAGGTCCTGGTGTCAAGGACATGGGCTCGCATCCGCTGGTCCGTCACTACGTAGTCCAGCAGATGCTCTTGCTTGGACCCGGCATGCATCCATGATGTTGTGTGGATGCGCCGATGCCGGAAGAGCGTGTTGGTAATTACAAGCCCATGGGCTGCACAAAAATCTAGCAGCCTCCTACCGTTATTATTGAGCTGATCTGGCCCATGCCTTCCAATCACTCCAGACCAGGTGCCAGCATCATGACCAACTCGGGCATTGAAGTCACCCAACAAGATGACTCTATCCCGAGTGGCCACTTTAGCCAGCACCTGTGACAGGAGGTCATAGAAAGCGTCCGACTCATCGGCTTTGCCTGCATCCCTCCACGGATGTTCGTCTTCGGTGGGGGCATAAGTAACCACGACCACCACTCCTCGCCTCTGGTTGATGGGAAGGCGAGCCCAAAGTATCCTGGGGCTTACAGCTTCCCACACCTCACCGCCACGCTCCCACGCCCCCTTCATTCTTTTGTTCAGAAGAAGAGCCACACCCTGTTGTTTGGCAGTCTCCTGCCCCGAGTAGAGGACTGTCCACCCCTCATGGTGGCAGGAGCCAGAACCGGTCCACCGGACCTCCTGAATGCCACAGAGATCCAGGCGGTACCGGTCCAGCTCCCGACAGAGGAGTGGCAGCCTCTCCTCCGCAGTGAGCGTTCGAACATTCCACGTGGCCATCCGCAATGGTTTTTCGTTGTTTCTGGAGAAGCCCCGAGGGTTAAAATTCAATCTCCTGGCTCCGCCAAATGGGGTTTGGCCAGGAGACGTCATAAAAGCCTGACCCCCCGGGGCCTCCGGCACAAGCTTATTAATTACAGGTTTATGTTTAATTCGTAGTTTAGTGGTGGTTAATTGAAGGTGGAGGGGTTACCAGCCCCTCGCACCCGTCCAGAGCCCCCGTTTAGCCACTGTGGTGGTCACAGACGCCATGAGGGGAGAGGCCAATGGGCATTGGCCCTCCCCCCACAGCACTGCCCACGACAGTGTTGCCCGTTCGGAGGTAGGAGGTTGTTTTGCCGGACACATAGACACACACATAGCCACACACATAGACACACACATACACACACACATATATACACACACACATACATACACACACACACATACACACATACACACACACATACACACACACATACACACACACACATACACACACACACATACACACATATACACATACACACACACATACACACACACACATACACACACACATACACACACACACACATACACACACACAACAACAACAACAACAACCGCCATTCGCCACTAAGTGGCGGTGACGTCACCACGACGCTTGTGCCAGGCCATGTGCACCCTGAGGCCACGTGAAGTGTCGAACGCCCGCTGGCAGGAGGTCACGGGGCAGACCCAGGTGCCACGGGTCGACTGACCGAGATGACCGAGATGACTGGCTGATGCACCACCTGTGCCCCCTACTGTGCCAACTTGCTGTGCTTTAGCCACCCGGCGCTCCGCTCGTTGTTGTGAGCGTCGCTCCTCCCCCCTCTGTTGTTGTTGGAGGGCGACTGCCTCCAACTGCCCAGTAGCGTCCTTCACAAGCCTCCTCCACTGAGGCCGATCTTGACACCGCTGGTACCAGTCATCGGCTGTGCCGGGAAAGGTCCTGGCAAGGATAATTATTCAACATCGCCTTGCCAGGCACGCTGAGGAGAGGCTTGCGGAGCCCCAATGTGGTTTCAGTAAAGGGCGGTCCTGCACAGATGCCATATTTTCTGTCCGTCTGTTACAGCAGAGGTGTAGGGAATTCCAACAAGACCTACATCTCTGCTTTATTGACCTGGTTAAGGCCTATGATACCATCAGTAGGCCTGGGCTCTGGGTTGTTCTTCGTGCTTTCGGAGTCCCTGACCCTCTGCTCACGATCATTAAGGACCTTCATGATGGTGAGCGGGCCCGGGTAAAACTACGTGGCCGGGAGTCGGAGCCATTCCCTGTACACCTTGGGGTGCGACAGGGATGTCCTCTGGCTCCCACATTATTTAACATCATCTTTGACCGCGTAGTTCGTGAAGCCTTCAATAGTTGCACCGGGGAATTTCCATCTGGTACAGATGCAATGGGAGGCTGATCGATGCCCGGGTGCGGTCAAGGGATGGCTCCCTATTGCTCAACCACGTTATGTATGCCGACGATTTAGTAATAGCTGCTCATTCAGAGGAGGAGTTGGAGGCGCTGCTGCTGAAACTGGAGCTTGCCACTAAGAGGTGGGGCCTTATCATCAGCCCCACCAAAACTAAGCAGCTGCCTGGGTATTTGTACCATCGGACACTCCACCCCCACAACTCCCAATCGGTGATGGGGCAGTAGTGGATAGAGTGGAGAGTTTCCCATACCTGGGCAGTGTGCTCATGACCGGCTCCAGTTTAACAGCAGAGAAGTCTCACTCCGAATCAGTCGAGCGGCAATATCTTTTCATCGGCTGCGTAACGCTGTGTGGAAGCTACCTGGTCTGTCGCTCCGCACGAAGCTTCACACACATACATACTCACACACTCACACACCCACTCACAATCACACACTCACACTGACCCACTCACAATCACACACTCACACACCCACTCACAATCACACACTCACACTGACCCACATACCCCTCGGTCAAAGAGCGCTGATGCCCAGCCCAGATCGGCCAGCCCAGCCCAGCCCGTTGCACAAGCCCTGTTCATCGTTCACCTGGCTGAGTTGACCCGGGAGAGGGAGAGAGAGGGGGGGAGAGGGGGAGATAAGGGGGGAGGGAGGGGAGGGGGAGGGAGGGAGGGCGGAGAGGGGGAGCGAGGTGAGGGGGAGGGAGGGGGAGTAGAAGGATTATTACACTGGTCAACAACAAAAAATTCTGGCCTGGACTTTTGCAGCTGTTCTAGACTAATTTCAGGGTGCCGATTCCAAATGTGATCTCAGATTTGCTCTATCACATCTCGTTTTTAAAATCCTTTATATTAAGTTCACTTGCGTGCTTGCTTGCTTACGACCGTGCAAATCTTTCGGTCGTTTTTAACCCATTTCCCGTGATCCAATCGAGCTGACATTTTCCACACAGACTCGTTGTGCGTGACAATTAATGTCCGTGAAATTTTTTTTCCAAAATTTTACACTTTTCAGGACAAAAATATTATATGTAATAACCAATTGCTTAATGGTGCCATGCAATGATCCGACCCATAGGTGGCAGCCATCTCAAGCCAGAGGACGAGAGGACTCTAGCCGCCCCGATGCCACGCATATAAAGGATTTATAGTGAAAAACTTTGTTTTTACGGGTTATACTTGTATGCTATCGGCATACCCCATTTCCATTGATTTTATCCGAAATTAACTCTGTCACTAACACTGGTCAACAACAACAAAAACATGTTTCTCTGGCCTGGACTTTTGCAGCTGTTCTAGACTAATTTCAGGGTGCTGATTCCAAATGTGATCTCAGATTTGCTCTCACATCTCGTTTCTATGCTATCGGCATACCCCATTTTCATAGATTTTACCTGAAATTAACTCTGTCACTTATGATTGCAAGTTGTTGCGAGTCAGTGACTGCTTTAGTGTTAAAATATGGTGCTGTACTTTTAAGATAGTGTGTTTATAACATCATTTTATGTAGATATCCACATTTATTTAATCTTTTTCTTCCGCAGTATTTTTTTTATCGAAAATGCAATATTTGACATCTCAAAAACCTGACGTGATGGACGAAAACTGATGCCACATTTGGAATCGGCACCCCAAAATTACCTTAAAACCGTTGGAATACCTCATGCCAGAAAAAGTGTGTTGACCAGTGTATATGTAGTGGGTTCGAATTAGGTGCACACACACACGCACAGCTTGGAGGCAACTTTATTTATTAAACGGTGAGTAATACAACACTATTGGAACCTCATTTGCCAGTAAAAAATATGATAATTGGTGTTTTTACCCTTCTATCTGGCAACAAAACTGACGCCTTTTTTACAAGGAGTCATGTTTGCATAGACCACAATACCTGCAGCCATAATGCAAACAAAAACATAACTCTGATAATGTATGCACTGTCCTTGAAGTTGATTGGTCTACACCCGGCAAATGAGGTTCCAATGGTGTAAATGCTTTACCCCAAGCTCTCATACTCTGATGGTGCGTTGTCTTTGAGTTGTGCGCCTTTTGGCGTCATCTGGTCCAACACCTTGTGAGACTAGGCTCTAAGGAAAGCTGTCTCGTGTGTGGACCAATCAACTTCAAGGACAGTGCATATATTATCAGAGTTGTGTTTTTTTTGTTTGCATTACGACTGCAGGTATTGTGGTCTATGCAAACATGACTCCTTGTAAAAAAGGCGTCAGTTTTGTTGCCAGATTAAAGGGTAAAAAAACAATTAATATAACACTGCACATGAGGTGGTGACCACCTTCCTCAACTCACTAACACGCTGGACCCGGGACTTGAGGACCGATGATGTCGTCTTCACGTCGGAGTTCAACAGCTCCGCTCTGAGATCACACCCCGCTTATATCCGCCCAGGCCACGCCTCTCTTCCCAGGCCACGCCTCCTTTCACAGGCCACACCTCCCTTCCCAGGCCACGCCTCCCTTCCCAGGCCACGCCTCTCTTCACAAGCCACGCCTCCCTTCCCCCACCTCACGTGACCTCCCAGGCCACGCCTCCCTTCCCCCACCTCACGTGACCCCCCCAGGCCACGCCTCCCTTCCCCCACCTCACGTGACCCCTCCAGGTCACGCCTCCCTTCCCCCACCTCACGTGACCCCCCCAGGCCACGCCTCCCTTCCCCCACCTCACGTGACCCCCCCAGGCCACGCCTCCCTTCCCCCACCTCACGTGACCCCCCCAGGCCACGCCTCCCTTCCCCCACCTCACGTGACCCCCCCAGGCCACGCCTCCCTTCCCCCACCTCACGTGACCCCCCCAGGCCACGCCTCCCTTCCCCCACCTCACGTGACCCCCCCAGGCCACGCCTTCCTGCCGAGGCCACGCCTCCCTTCCCAGGCCACGCCTCCTTTGACAGGCCACGCCTCCCTTCCCCCACCTCACGTGACCCCCCCAGGCACCCCCTTGGGGCCTCCAGTCCTCGTACGTAGTCCTCGGCAAGGCGAGGTAATTGTGCCCTTTTTACCGGGTACAAGGGTAAAGGTAAAGGTGTCGACATGCCTAGGGGTAAGGGTAAAGGGTAGGCTCGTTGCTTTTTACCTTTTACCTTACCTGCTAAAGGGTCAAAGGTAAGGGTAGAATGATTGTATTGTGCTAAGGTAAAAGGTATGGTAGAGTGATTGTATTGTGGTAAGGTAAAAGGTAGGGTAAAGGTAGGCTCGTTGTTTTTACACTTTTACCTTACCTGCTAAAGGGTCAAAGGTAAGGGTAGAGTGATTGTATTGTGCTAAGGTAAAAGGTAGGGTAAAAGGTAGGCTCGTTGTTTTGACACTTTTACCTTACCTTGCCGAGGGCTCACTCGTACGGGCCGACACAGTAGTGACGTCATGTCACTACACACAACGGATGACGACACAAGCGACAAGTCACCAGGTGGGACGAGCCCGGCGAGAAACAGCTGCTGAATTAGGCGAGAGGTCTGCCTTGGCACGAGGTGACGTAGTGTAGGCCTCGGTAGTAGGGGGGGGAGTGGGGGGGGGGTGGGGGAGGGAGAGAGGGGGAGGGGGGAGAGGGGGAGATGGGGGAGGGAGAGAGGGGGGGAGGGAGATGGGGGAGGGAGAGAGGGGGGGAGGGAGATGGGGGAGGGAGAGGGGGGAGATGGGGGAGGGGGGAGAGGGGGAGATGGGGGAGGGAGAGGGGGGAGATGGAGGAGGGAGAGAGGGGGAGGGGGGAGATGGGGGAGGGGGGAGATGGAGAGAGGGGGAGGGGGGAGATGGGGGAGGGAGAGGGGGGGGAGATGGAGAGAGGGGGAGAGGTGAAGTGCTGGGATGGGCTTTGGAGGCATCCAGGTGAGACCAGAGCTGACGCGGGGACACAGAGACAGAGAGACAGAGACAGAGAGACACGGGGACAGAGAGAGAGAGACACAGAGAGACACGGGGACAGAGAGACACAGAGAGACATAGACACAGAGAGACGGGGGGACAGAGAGACACAGAGACAGAGAGACACAGAGACAGAGACGGGGACAGAGAGACAGAGACGGGGACACAGAGACAGAGAGACAGAGACGGGGACAGAGAGACACAGAGACACAAAGAGACACGGGACAGACACACACACAGAAACACACAGACACACACACAGACACACACACACACAGAGACACACACACACAAACACAGACACACACACAGACACACACACAGACACACACACACACAGACACACACACAGACACACAGACACACACAGATAAACACACATCGCGGTGGCTATGAGATGTTGACTACCTCGCCTGGTCTACAGGAGGTCTGTGTCTCTCTCTCATCATCATCTTCACGGTGGCTGTGAGATGTTGACTACCTCGCCTGGTCTACAGGAGGTCTGTGTCTCTCTCTCATCATCATCATCACGGTGGCTATGAGATGTTGACTACCTCGCCTGGTCCACAGGAGGTCTGTGTCTCTCTCATCATCATCATCATCACGGTGGCTGTGAGATGTTGACTACCTCGCCTGGTCTACAGGAGGTCTGTGTCTCTCTCTCATCATCATCATCACGGTGGCTGTGAGATGTTGACTGTCTCTCCGTCTGCGTATGCGACGCATCTCAGGATTGCAGCCTGGACCAGATGCAGGTGGACAAGGTCACAGTGGTTGTACGGTATGTGTCTATCCCCCCCCCCACCCAACTCACCACACAGAGACCCATAGACTCACCACCACACAGAGACCCATAGACTCACTCGCACGGAGACCCATAGACTCACCACACAGAGACCCATAGACTCACTCACACAGAGACCCACAGACTCACCACCACACACAGAGACCCATAGACTCACTCACAGAGGCCCATAGACTCACTCGCACGGAGACCCATAGATTCATCATTCACACAGAGACCCATAGACTCACCACCACACACAGAGACCCACAGACTCACACAGAGACCCACAGACTCATCACACAGAGACCCACAGACTCACCACACAGAGACCCACAGACTCACCACACAGAGACCCACAGACTCACCACACAGAGACCCATAGACTCACCACACAGAGAACCACAGACTCACCACCACAGAGAGACCCATAGACTCATTACCACACAGAGACCCATAGACTCACTCACAGAGACCCACAGACTCACCGCCACACAGAGACCCACAGACTCACCACCACACAGAGACCCACAGACTCACCACCACCACACAGAGACCCACAGACTCATCACCACCACACAGAGAACCACAGACTCACTACCACACAGAGACCCACAGACTCACCACACAGAGACCCACAGACTCACCACCACACAGAGACCCACAGACTCACACAGAGACCCACAGACTCACCACACAGAGACCCACAGACTCACCACCACCACACAGAGACCCACAGACTCACCACCACCACACAGAAACCCACAGACTCACCACCACACAGAGACCCACAGACTCACCGCCACCACACAGAGACCCACAGACTCACCACACAGAGACCCAAAGACTCACCACACAGAGACCCAAAGACTCACCACACAGAGACCCACAGACTCACCACATAGAGATCCACAGACTCACCACCACCACACAGAGACCCACAGACTCACCACACAGAGACCCACAGACTCACCACACAGAGACCCACAGACTCACCACACATAGACCCAAAGACTCACCACACAGAGACCCAAAGACTCACCACACAGAGACCCAGAGATTCACCACACAGAGACCCACAGACTCACCACACAGAGACCCACAGACTCACCACACAGAGACCCAAAGACTCACCACACAGAGACCCACAGACTCACCACACAGAGACCCACAGACTCACCACACAGAGACCCACAGACTCACCACCACAACACAGAGACCCACAGACTCACCACACAGAGACCCACAGACTCACCACACAGAGACCCAAAGACGCACCACACAGAGACCCAAAGACTCACCACACAGAGACCCACAGATTCACCACACAGAGACCCACAGACTCACCACACAAAGACCCACAGACTCACCACACAGAGACCCACAGACTCACCACACAGAGACCCACAGACTCACTACACAGAGACCCACAGACTCACCACACAGAGACCCACAGACTCACCACCACCACACAGAATTCCGCTACACTTGCCCGGTGTCTCCACTTGAGATTCGCGTCTCTGAGTGGCTCATTAAGTTCACAAGAGGGGCGCGGTCTACACGGCTGAGAGTGGTAGAGTGTGAAAGTGTTAGAGAGTGTGTGAGCGAGAGAGTGTGAGAGTGTGTGAGAGAGAGAGTGTGAGAGTGTGTGAGAGTGTGTGAGTGTGTGTGAGAGTGTGAGAGTGAGTGTGTGTGAGAGAGAGTGTGAGAGTGTGTGAGAGTGTGAGAGTGTGAGTGTGTGAGGGAGTGTGAGTGAGAGTGTGAGAGTGAGTGTGTGTGAGAGTGTGAGTGTGTGAGTGAGAGAGAGTGTGAGAGAGTGTGAGAGTGTGAGAGTGTGAGGGAGTGTGAGTGAGAGCGTGAGAGTGAGTGTGTGTGAGAGTGTGAGAGTGAGTGTGTGTGAGAGAGAGTGTGAGAGTGTGTGAGAGTGTGAGAGTGTGAGTGTGTGAGGGAGTGTGTGTGAGAGTGTGAGAGTGAGTGTGTGTGAGAGAGAGTGTGAGAGTGTGTGAGAGTGTGAGAGTGTGAGTGTGTGAGGGAGTGTGAGTGAGAGCGTGAGAGTGAGTGTGTGTGAGAGTGTGAGAGTGTGAGTGAGAGAGAGTGTGAGAGAGAGTGTGTGTGAGAGTGTGTGAGTGTTAGAGAGAGTGTGAGAGTGTGTGAGTGTGTGTGTGTGAGGGAGTGTGAGTGTGAGAGTGTGTGAGTGTTAGAGAGAGTGTGAGAGTGTGAGTGTGTGAGTGTGTGTGTGTGAGGGAGTGTGAGTGAGAGTGTGAGAGTGTGTGTGTGTGAGGGAGTGTGAGTGAGAGCGTGAGAGTGAGTGTGTGTGAGAGTGTGAGAGTGTGAGTGAGAGAGAGTGTGAGAGAGAGTGTGTGTGAGAGTGTGTGAGTGTTAGAGAGAGTGTGAGAGTGTGAGTGTGTGAGAGTGTGAGAGAGAGTGTGTGTGAGAGTGTGTGAGTGTTAGAGAGAGTGTGAGAGAGAGTGTGTGTGAGAGTGTGTGAGTGTTAGAGAGAGTGTGAGAGTGTGAGTGTGTGAGAGTGTGAGAGAGAGTGTGTGTGAGAGTGTGTGAGTGTTAGAGAGAGTGTGAGAGTGTGAGTGTGTGTGTGTGAGGGAGTGTGAGTGAGAGTGTGAGAGTGTTAGAGAGAGTGTGAGAGTGTGTGAGTGTGTGTGTGAGGGAGTGTGAGTGAGAGTGTGTGAGAGTGTGAGAGTGTGAGTGTGTGTGTGTGAGGGAGTGTGAGTGAGAGTGTGAGAGTGTGTGAGAGTGTGAGAGTGTGAGTGAGAGAGAGAGTGTGAGAGAGAGTGTGTGTGAGAGAGAGTGTGTGTGTGAGAGAGTGTGTGTGTACTAGCAGCACTTGCCCCTGCAGCCCTAGCATGCACACACAGACAAAGCTGGGGGAGCTTTGTCTGTGTGTGCATCATAGGTGGTGCTACTCGCTACTAGCAGCACTTGCCCCTGCAGCCCTGCTGGAGGCTACCTGGGGGAGCTTTGTCTGTGCCTTTGGTTCAGGGTTCGGCCTCTCAGCCAGCGGGAGCAGCAGCGAGGCGACAGAGAAGCTGTGCTAGCGCAACACGGTGGTGACGTCACGGTGAGCAGCCAACACTCACCACTCACCAGCACTACTCACCACCACTCACCAGCACCACTCACCATCACTACTCACCACTCACCAGCACTACTCACCACTCACCATCACTACTCACCACTCACCAGCACTACTCACCACTCACCAGCACTACTCACCAGCACCACTCACCATCACTACTCACCACTCACCATCACTACTCACTACTCACCATCACTACTCACCACTCACCAGCACTACTCACCAGCACCATCACTACTCACCAGCACCACTCACCAGCACTACTCACCACTCACCAGCACTACTCACCACTACCACCACTACTCACCACCACTCACCAGCACCACTCACCATCACTACTCACCACTCACCAGCACTACTCACCACTCACCACCACTCACCAGCACCACTCACCAGCACTACTCACCACTCACCAGCACTACTCACCACTCACCATCACTACTCACCACTACCACCACCACCACTCACCACCACTCACCACCACTCACCACCATTACCACCACCACTCACCACCACCACTACTCACCACCACTCACCACTACTCACCACTACTCACCATCACCACTCACCACCACCACTCACCACCATCACTCACCACCATCCATCACCACCACCACTCACCACCACCACCACCACCACTCACCACCACCACCACTCACTACCATTACCACTCACCACCACCATCACCACTACTCACCACCACTCACCACTACTCACCACTACTCACCACTCACCACTCACCACCACCCCTCACCACTCACCACCACCACCACTCACCACTCACCACTACCACTCACTACTACCACTCACAACCACTCACCACTACTCACCACTACCACTCACCACCACCATCACCACCACTCACCACTCACCACCACTCACCACCACCACCACCACTCACCACCACCACTCACCACCACCACTCACCACCACTCACCACCACCACTCACTACTACCACTCACAACCACTCACCACTACTCACCACTACCACTCACCACCACCATCACCACCACTCACCACTCACCACCACTCACCACCACCACCACCACTCACCACCACCACTCACCACCACCACTCACCACCACTCACCACCACCACTCACCACTACCACTCACCACCACTCACCACTACCACTCACTACTACCACTCACAACCACTCACCACTACTCACCACTACCACTCACCACACCACCATCACCACCACTCACCACTCACCACCACTCACCACCACCACCACCACTCACCACCACCACTCACCACCACCACTCACCACCACTCACCACCACCACTCACTACTACCACTCACAACCACTCACCACTACTCACCACTACCACTCACCACCACCACTCACCACCACCATCACCACCACTCACCACTCACCACCACTCACCACCACCACCACTCACCACCACCACTCACCACCACCACTCACCACCACCACCACTCACCACCACCACCACCACTCACCACCCCCCCCCCCCTCCCCCCAGGTGCTCCTGCCGCAGGGTGAGAGTCTGGAACGTCGGTTCCGCTTCTCAGCGGCGCTCTCCCCGCGTCACGGCCAGCAGCGGATCTACGACAGCTGCGGCCTCGGCTCACTCGTGCCGCTCACCCTCACCGGGTGAGGAACACTCACCACTCACCACTACTACCACTCAACACTCACCACCACTCACCACTCAACACTCACCACTCAACACTACACTCACTACTACCACTCAACACTACACTCTACTACCACCACTCACCACTCAACACTCACCACTCAACACTACACTCACTACTACCACTCAACACTACACTCACTACTACCACTCACCACTCACCACTCAACACTACACTCTACTACCACTCAACACTACACTCACCACTACCACTCACTACTCACCACTCACTACTCACCACTCACTACTCACCACTCACTACTACTACGACAGTAGTGACATATGACGTCACTACTGTGTGGGGCAAGAGAGGCGTGGCCTGGGGGGTCACGTGAGGTGGGGGAAGGGAGGCGTGGCCTGGGGGGGTCACGTGAGGTGGGGGAAGGGAGGCGTGGCCTGGGGGGGTCACGTGAGGTGGGAGAAGGGAGGCGTGGCCTGGGGGGTCACGTGAGGTGGGGGAAGGGAGGCGTGGCCTGGGGGGTCACGTGAGGTGGGGGAAGGGAGGCGTGGCCTGGGGGGTCACGTGAGGTGGGGGAAGGGAGGCGTGGCCTGGGGGGGTCACGTGAGGTGGGGGAAGGGAGGCGTGGCCTGGGGGGGTCACGTGAGGTGGGAGAAGGGAGGCGTGGCCTGGGGGGTCACGTGAGGTGGGGGAAGGGAGGCGTGGCCTGGGGGGTCACGTGAGGTGGGGGAAGGGAGGCGTGGCCTGGGGGGTCACGTGAGGTGGGGGAAGGGAGGCGTGGCCTGGGGGGTCACGTGAGGTGGGGGAAGGGAGGCGTGGCCTGGGGGGTCACGTGAGGTGGGAGAAGGGAGGCGTGGCCTGGGGGGGTCACGTGAGGTGGGAGAAGGGAGGCGTGGCCTGGGGGGGGTCACGTGAGGTGGGGGAAGGGAGGCGTGGCCTGGGGGGGTCACGTGAGGTGGGGGCAGGGAGGCGTGGCCTGGGGGGGGTCACGTGAGGTGGGGGAAGGGAGGCGTGGCCTGTGAAGGGAGGCGTGGTCTGGGGGGTCACATGAGGTGGGGGGAGGGAGGCGTGGCCTGTGAAGGGAGGCGTGGCCTGTGAAGGGAGGCGTGGCCTGGGGGGGTCACGTGAGGTGGGGGGAGGGAGGCGTGGCCTGGGAAGGGAGGCGTGGCCTGTGAAGAGAGGCGTGGCCTGGGAAGGGAGGCGTGGCCTGGGCGGATATAAGCGGGGTGTGATCTCAGAGCGGAGCTGTTGAACTCCGCAGTGAAGACGACATCATCGGTCCTCAAGTCCCGGGTCGTGTTTCCAGCGTGTTAGTGAGTTGAGGGAGGTGGTCACCACCTCATGTGCAGTGTTGTATTACTCACCGTTTAATAAATAGTGTTGCCTCCAAACTGTGTGTGTGTGTGTGCACCTAATTCGAACCCACTACACTACCACTACTCACCACTACCACTCACCACTACCACACACTCTCTGTGTAGTGGTGGACTCTGAGTGGTCGACTCTGAGTGGTGGACTCACTGTGTTCCAGGCTGGCCTGTACGGTGTTTGCCTTTGGCCAGACGGGCTCAGGAAAAACCTTCACCATGACTGGGAATGCTGACGTGGTGAGAATCACTCACCCACTCACCTACTCACCCACCCACCCACTCACTCACTCACCCACTCACCCACTCACTCACCTACTCACCCACTCACTCTCTCACCTACCCACACACTCACCCACTCACTCACCACTCATTCATCCACTCACTCACCCACCCACTCACTCACCCAATCACTCACTCACCCACTCACCCACTCACTCACCTACTCACTCACCCAATCACTCACCCACTCACTCACCCACCCACTCACTCACCCAATCACTCACTCACCCACTCACCCACTCACTCACCCACTCACTCACCCACCCACTCACTTACCCAATCACTCACTTACCCAATCACTCACTCACCCACCCACTCACCCACCCACCCACTCACTCACTCACTCACCCACTCACCCGCTCACCCACTCACCCACTCACCCACTCACTCACTCACTCACCCACTCATCCACTCACCCACTCACACACCCACTCACCCACTCACCCACCCACCCACTCACACACCCACCCACTCACCCACCTACTCACTCACTCACCCACTCACTCACCCACCCACCCACTCACTCACCCACTCACCCACTCACCTGCTCACCCACTCACTCACCCACCCACTCACTCACCCAATCACTCACCCACTCACTCACCCACTCACCCACCCACTCACTCACCCACCCACTCACCCACTCACCCACTCACCCGCTCACCCACTCACCCACTCACTCACCCACTCACCCACTCACCCAATCACTCACTCACCCACTCACTCACTCACCTCACCCACTCACTCACCTACTCACTCACTCACTCAACCACTCACTCACTCACCCACTCACTCACCTACTCACTCACTCACCCACACACTCACCCACCTACTCACTCACTAACTCACCCACTCACTCACCCACTCACTCACCCACTCCTTCACCCACTCACTCACCCACTCACTCACCTACTCACTCACCTACTCACTCACCTACTGAGTGGGTGGGTGGGTGAGTGGGTGGGTGAGCGGTTGAGTGAGTGGTTGAGTAGGTGAGTGAGTGGGTGAGTGGGTGAGTGGGTGGGTGAGTGAGTGGGTGAGTGGGTGGGTGAGCGGTTGAGTGAGTGGGTGAGTATGTGAGTGGGTGGGTGAGTGGGTGGGTGAGTGGGTGAGTGGGTGGGTGAGCGCGTGCAGGAGTCGTGTGGCGAGGTGAGCGCTGACCACTGGGGCGTGGTGCAGCGAGCCGTGGGTGAGCTCTTCCTCACCATTGGTGAGCAGCGGGACCAGGTCACCCTCACCGCGTCGTACGTGGAGATATACAATGAGCAGGTGGGTGAGTGAGTGGGTGGGTGAGTGGGTGGGTGGCTGAGTGGGTGGGTGGGTGTGTGAGTGGGTGTGTGAGTGAGTGGGTGGGTGGGTGAGTGAGTGGGTGGGTGGGTGATTGGGTGGGTGGGTGATTGGGTGAGTGGGTGATTGGGTGAGTGGATGGGTGAGTGGGTGAGTGGATGGGTGAGTGGGTGGGTGAGTGGGTGGGTGGGTGGGTGAGTGGGTGGGTGAGTGAGTGGGTGGGTGGGTGAGTGGGTGGGTGGGTGAGTGGGTGGGTGGGTGGGTGAGTGGGTGGGTGGGTGGGTGGGTGAGTGGGTGGGTGGGTGAGTGGGTGGTGGGTGAGTGGGTGGGTGGGTGGGTGGGTGGGTGGGTGGGTGAGTGGGTGGGTGGGTGAGTGGGTGGGTGAGTGGGTGGGTGGGTGGGTGAGTGGGTGGGTGAGTGGGTGGGTGAGTGGGTGTGTGAGTGTGTGAGTGAGTGGGTTGGTGGGTGAGTGAGTGGGTGGGTGAGTGGGTGGGTGGGTGATTGGGTGGGTGATTGGGTGGGTGGGTGATTGGGTGGGTGGGTGATTGGGTGGGTGGGTGGGTGATTGGGTGGGTGGGTGGGTGATTGGGTGGGTGGGTGAGTGATTGGGTGGGTGGGTGGGTGATTGGGTGGGTGGGTGGGTGATTGGGTGGGTGGGTGGGTGATTGGGTGGGTGGGTGGGTGGGTGATTGGGTGGGTGGGTGGTGGGTGATTGGGTGGGTGGGTGGGTGGGTGATTGGGTGGGTGGGTGGGTGGGTGATTGGGTGGGTGGGTGGGTGGGTGATTGGGTGGGTGGGTGGGTGGGTGATTGGGTGGGTGGGTGGGTGGGGTGATTGGGTGGGTGGGTGGGTGGGTGTGATTGGGTGGGTGGGTGGGTGGGTGATTGGGTGGGTGGTGATTGGGTGGGTGATTGGGTGGGTGGGTGATTGGGTGGGTGATTGGGTGGGTGGGTGATTGGGTGGGTGATTGGGTGGGTGGGTGATTGGGTGGGTGATTGGGTGGGTGGGTGATTGGGTGGGTGTGGGTGGGTGGGTGATTGGGTGGGTGGGTGGGTGGGTGATTGGGTGGGTGGGTGGGTGGGTGATTGGGTGGGTGGGTGGGTGGGTGATTGGGTGGGTGGGTGGGTGGGTGATTGGGTGGGTGGGTGGGTGGGTGATTGGGTGGGTGGGTGGGTGGGTGATTGGGTGGGTGGGTGGGTGGGTGGGTGGGTGATTGGGTGGGTGGGTGGGTGATTGGGTGGGTGGGTGGGTGATTGGGTGGGTGGGTGGGTGATTGGGTGGGTGGGTGGGTGATTGGGTGGGTGGGTGGGTGATTGGGTGGGTGGGTGGGTGATTGGGTGGGTGGGTGGGTGATTGGGTGGGTGGGTGGGTGATTGGGTGGGTGGGTGGGTGATTGGGTGGGTGGGTGGGTGATTGGGTGGGTGGGTGGGTGATTGGGTGGGTGGGTGGGTGATTGGGTGGGTGGGTGGGTGAGTGGGTGGGTGGTGGGTGGGTGATTGGGTGGGTGGGTGGGTGATGGTGGTGGGTGGGTGATTGGGTGGGTGGGTGGAGTGATTGGGTGGTGGGTGGGTGATTGGGTGGGTGGGTGGTGATTGGGTGAGGTGGGTGAGTGGGAGTGGTGATTGGGTGAGTGGGTGGGTGATTGGGTGAGTGGTGGGTGAGTGGGTGGTGGGTGAGGTGAGTGGTGAGTGGGTGGGTGATTGGGTGAGTGGGTGGGTGATTGGGTGAGTGGGTGGGTGATTGGGTGGAGTGGGTGGGTGGAGTGGGTGGGTGAGTGGGTGGGTGGATTGGGTGAGTGAGGTGGGTGAGTGGGTGGGTGAGTGGTGGGTGAGTGGTGAGGGTGGAGTGGGTGGGTGGGTGGGTGAGTGGGTGGGTGAGTGGGTGGGTGGGTGAGTGGGTGGGTGAGTGGGTGGGTGGGTGGGTGAGTGGGTGGGTGGGGGTGTGGTGGGTGGGTGAGTGGGTGGGTGGGTGAGTGGGTGGTGAGTGGGTGGAGTGGGTGGGTGGGTGATTGGGTGGGTGATTGGGTGGGTGATTGGGTGGGTGATTGGGTGGGTGATTGGGTGGGTGATTGGGTGGGTGATTGGGTGGGTGGGTGATTGGGTGGGTGATTGGGTGGGTGATTGGGTGGGTGGGTGATTGGGTTGGGTGGGTGATTGGGTGGGTGATTGGGTGAGTGGGTGGGTGATTGGTGAGTGGGTGGGTGAGTGGGTGGGTGATTGGGTGAGTGGGTGGGTGATTGGGTGATTGGGTGAGTGGGTGAGTGGGTGGGTGAGTGGATGGGTGAGTGGGTGGATGGGTGAGTGGGTGGGTGAGTGGGTGGGTGGGTGGGTGATTGGGTGAGTGGGTGGGTGATTGGGTGAGTGGGTGGGTGATTGGTGAGTGGGTGGGTGATTGGGTGAGTGGGTGGGTGATTGGGTGAGTGGGTGGGTGATTGGGTGAGTGGGTGGGTGATTGGGTGAGTGGGTGGGTGATTGGGTGAGTGGGTGGGTGATTGGGTGAGTGGGTGGGTGATTGGGTGGAGTGGGTGGGTGATTGGGTGAGTGGGTGGGTGATTGGGTGAGTGGGTGGGTGATTGGGTGAGTGGGTGGGTGATTGGGTGAGTGGGTGGGTGATTGGGTGAGTGGGTGGGTGATTGGGTGAGTGGGTGGGTGATTGGGTGAGTGGGTGGGTTGATTGGGGGTGAGTG
>NW_027620672.1:62500-63762 GCF_964198595.1 Lampetra fluviatilis | reverse complement strand
CACCATCACCACCATCACCACCACCATCACCACCACCATCACCACCATCACCACCACCACCACCACCATCACCACCACCATCACCACCACCACCATCACCACCACCATCACCACCATCACCACCACCATCACCACCATCACCACCATCACCACCACCACCACCATCACCACCACCACCATCACCACCATCACCACCACCACCACCATCACCACCACCACCATCACCACCACCATCACCATCACCACCATCACCACCACCACCACCATCACCACCACCACCACCACCATCACCAACCACCATCATCACCACCACACCATCACCACCATCACCACCACAATCACCACCATCACCACCACCATCACCACCACCATCACCACCACCATCACCACCACCACCACCACCACTCATCACCACCACCACCATCACCACCACCACCATCACCACCATCACCACCACAATCACCACCATCACCACCACCACCACCACCATCACCACCACCACCACCATCACCACCACCACCATCACCACCACCATCACCACACCACCATCACCACCACCACCCACCATCACCACCACCATCACCACCACCATCACCACCACAATCCACCACCATCACCACCACCACCACCACCATCACCACCACCACCACCACCATCACCACCACCACCACCACCATCACCACCACCACCATCACCACCATCACCACCACAATCACCACCATCACCACCACCACCATCACCACCACCACCACCACCACCACCATCACCACCACCACCACCATCACCACCATCACCACCACCACCACCATCACCACCACCACCACCATCACCACCACCACCACCATCACCACCACCACCATCACCACCACCACCACCACCATCACCACCACCATCACCACCACCATCACCACCATCACCACCATCACCACCACCACCATCACCACCACCATCACCACCACCACCATCACCACCACCACCATCACCACACCACCACCATCACCACCATCACCACCACCATCACCATCACCACCATCACCACCATCACCACCACCACCATCACCACCACCACACCACCATCACCACCACCACCACCACCACCACCATCACCACCACCACCACCACCATCACCACCACCACCATCACCACCACCATCACCATCACCACCACCATCACCACCACCATCACCATCACCACCACCATCACCATCACCACCACCACCATCACCACCATCACCACCACCACCACCACCACCACCATCACCA
>NW_027620672.1:27500-55000 GCF_964198595.1 Lampetra fluviatilis | reverse complement strand
CGTGTCTCTGCCGCGTCTCCCCCGTGTCTCCGCGTCTCCGCCGCGTCTCCCCCGTGTCTCCGCGTCTCCGCCGCGTCTCCCCCGAGTCTCCGTGTCTCTGCCGCGTCTCCCCCGTGTCTCCGCGTCTCCGCCACGTCTCCCCCGTGTCTCCGTGTCTCCGCCGTGTCTCTCCCGTGCAGCCGCATCTCCGCCGCGTCTCCCCCGAGTCTCCGTGTCTCCCCCGCGTCTCCCCCGAGTCTCCGCGTCTCCGCCGCGTCTCCCCCGTGTCTCCGCGTCTCCGCCGCGTCTCCCCCGTGTCTCCGCGTCTCCCCCGTGTCTCCCCCGAGTCTCCGTGTCTCTGCCGCGTCTCCCCCGTGTCTCCGTGTCTCCCCTGGGGCCTTCCCGCCGTGTCTCCGCGTCTCCCCCGCGTCTCCCCCGTGTCTCCGTGTCTCTGCCGCGTCTCCCCCGTGTCTCCGTGTCTCCCCTGGGGCCTTCCCGCCGTGTCTCCGTGTCTCCGCCGTGTCTCTCCCGTGTCTCCGTGTCTCCGCCGCGTCTCCCCCGAGTCTCCCCGGGGTCTTCCCGCCGTGTCTCCCCGGGACGCCTCGAGCCGCATCGCCCGGCACGGCCGCCTCGTTCACGGCTGGGACGACGACCCCGGCCACGATCCCCCCTCCTCCTCCTCCTCCTACTCTACCTCCACCTACTCCACCACCTGCTCCACCACCTACTCCACCACCTACTCCACCACCTACTCCACCACCTACTCCACCACCTCCTACACCTCCACCACCTCCTCCACCACCTCCTCCGCCACCACCGACGACGCCGCCGACCCTGCGGCCTTGCCGAAGCTTCCCGGGAATTTCCCGCGGCGCCTTCGCAGGGGGTCTGGCCGGAACGTCGGGAACGACGTCGGGGGAGGAGGCCTTGGGACAGACCTTGGGACAGGCCTCGGGACAGGCCTCGGGACAGGCCTTGGGACAGGCCTTGGGGCAGGCCTTGGGACAGGCCTTGGGGGAGGCCTCGGGACAGGCCTTGGGGCAGGCCTTGGGACAGGCCTCGGGGCAGGCCTTGGGACAGGCCTCGGGACAGGCCTTGGGGCAGGCCTCGGGACAGGCCTTGGGGCAGGCCTCGGGACAGGCCTCGGGACAGGCCTCGGGACAGGCCTCGGGACAGGCCTTGGGGCAGGCCTCGGGGCAGGCCTTGGGGCAGGCCTTGGGGCAGGCCTCGGGACAGGCCTTGGGACAGGCCTTGGGACAGGCCTCTCCTGAGGCCTCCTCCCACTGTGTCTCTCCTGATCCCCGTGTCTCTCCTCCTCCCCGTGTCTCTCCTGATCCCTCTACTCCCCGTGTCTCTCCTCCTCCCCGTGTCTCTCCTCCTCCCCGTGTCTCTCCTCCTGCCCGTGTCTCTGCTGCTGGGGCTCGCCGTGTCGTCTGGCGAGGAGTGAAGAAACGCGAGAGGCCGTCGCACAGAGGCGCGGGGACGGGGGAGACACCCTGGGGAGAGACACAGAGACACGGTGAGAGAGACATAGAGAGAGACACAGAGAGAGAGACAGAGAGACACAGAGAGACACAGAGAGAGACACGGAGAGAGACACAGAAAGAGAGAGACACAGAGAGACAAAGAAAGAGACACAGAGAGAGACGGAGAGAGACACAAAGAGAGACACGGTGAGAGACAGAGAGAGACAGAGAGAGAGACACGGTGAGAGACAGTGAGAGACACAGGGAGAGAGACACAGAGAGACAGAGAGACACGGGGAGAAAGACACGGGGAGAGAGACACGGGGAGGGAGACACGGGGAGAGAGACACGGGGAGGGAGAGACACGGGGAGGGAGACACGGGGAGAGACACGGGGAGGGAGACACGGGGAGAGAGAGACACGGGGAGAGAGACACGGGGAGAGAGAGACACGGGGAGGGAGACACGGGGAGAGAGAGACACGGTGAGAGAGACACGGGGAGAGAGAGACACGGGGAGAGAGACACGGGGAGAGAGACACGGAGAGAGAGAGACACGGGGAAAGAGAGACACGGGGCGAGAGAAACACGGGGAGAGAGACACGGGGAGAGAGAGACACGGGGAGAGAGAGACACGGTGAGAGAGACACGGGGAGAGAGAGACACGGGGAGAGAGACACGGGGAGAGAGACACGGAGAGAGAGAGACACGGGGAGAGAGAGACACGGGGCGAGAGAAACACGGGGAGAGAGACACGGGGAGAGAGAGACACGGGGAGAGAGACACGGGGAGAGAGACACGAGGAGGAGGGAGACACGGGGAGAGAGACACGGGGAGAGAGAGACATGGAGAGAGACACGGGGCGAGAGAAACACGGGGAGAGAGACACGGGGGGAGAGACACGGGGAGAGAGACACGGTGAGAGAGACACGGGGGGAGAGACACGAGGAATGGGGGTGGAGGGGGGTCTCACCTGGTCCTCATGGTGGCATCTACTGGGTGGTTCTCTGCGTTTCTGATCCCAGGGGCTCGGAGCTGCAAGACAACAAAATACAGCTCCTCCGCGTGTCTCCCCGTGTCTCCCTGTGTGTGTCCCCACGTCTCTCCGTGTCTCCTTGTGTGTCTCCTCCTCCTCCCAGTGTCCCTCCGTGTCTCCCTGTATCTTCCCGTGTCTCCCCGTGTCTCCCTGTATCTCCCCGTGTCTCCCCGTGTCTCCCTGTATCTCCCCGTGTCTCCCCGTGTCTCCCCGTGTGTCTCCCCGTGTCTCCCCGTGTCTCTCCCCGTGTCTCTCCCCGTGTCTCCCCGTGTCTACCCGTGTCTCCCCGTGTGTGTCCCCACGTCTCTCCGTGTCTCCCTGTGTCTCCCTGTGCCTCCCCGTGTGTCTCCCCGTGTCTCCCCACGTCTCCCCACGTCTCCCCGTGTCTCCGTGTGTCTCCCTGTGTCTCCCAGTGTCTCCCCGTGTCTCCCCACGTCTCCCCACGTCTCCCCGTGTCTCCCCGTGTCTCCGTGTGTCTCCCCGTGTCTCCCCGTGTGTCTCCCCGTGTCTCTCCGTGTCTCCTTGTGTGTCTCCCCGTGTCTCCCCGTGTCTCTCCGTGTCTCCCTGTGTGTCTCCCCGTGTCTCCCCACGTCTCCCCACGTCTCCCCGTGTCTCCCAGTGCCTCCCCGTGTCTCCACGTGTCTCCCAGTGTCTCGCTGTGTCTCCCCGTGTCTCCACGTGTCTCCCCGTGTCTCCCCGTGTCTCTCCGTGTCTCCCTGTGTGTCTCCCCGTGTCTCCCCACGTCTCCCCACGTCTCCCCGTGTCTCCCAGTGCCTCCCCGTGTCTCCACGTGTCTCCCCGTGTCTCCCCGTGTCTCCCTGTGTGTCTCCCCGTGTCTCCCCACGTCTTCCCACGTCTCCCCGTGTCTCCCAGTGTCTCCCCGTGTCTCCCCGTGTCTCCACGTGCCTCCCCGTGTCTCGCTGTGTCTCCACGTGTCTCCCCGTGTCTCCCCGTGTGTCTCCGTGTGTCTCCCCGTGTCTCCCCGTGTCTCTCCCCGTGTCTCTCCGTGTCTCCCAGTGTCTCCCCGTGTCTCCCCGTGTGTCTCCCAGTGTCTCCCCGTGTCTCTCCCCGTGTCTCTCCCAGTGTCTCCCCGTGTCTCCCAGTGTCTCCTAGTGTCTCCCAGTGTCTCCCTGTGTGTCTCCCAGTGTCTCCCAGTGTCTCCCCGTGTCTCTCCCCGTGTCTCTCCCCGTGTCTCTCCCCGTGTCTCCCCGTGTCTCCCCGTGTCTCCTAGTGTCTCCCAGTGTCTCCCCGTGTCTCTCCCCGTGTCTCCCCGTGTCTCCCCGTGTCTCCCAGTGTCTCCCCGTGTCTACCCGTGTCTCCCCGTGTCTCTCCCCGTGTCTCCCCGTGTCTCCCAGTGTCTCCCCGTGTCTCCCCGTGTCTCCCCGTGTCTCCTAGTGTCTCCCCGTGTCTCCCAGTGTCTCCCAGTGTCTCCCCGTGTCTCCCCGTGTCTCCCCGTGTCTCCTAGTGTCTCCCCGTGTCTCCCAGTGTCTCCCCGTGTCTCTCCCCGTGTCTCTCCCCGTGTCTCCCCGTGTCTCCCAGTGTCTCCCCGTGTCTCCTAGTGTCTCCCAGTGTCTCCCCGTGTCTCTCCCCGTGTCTCTCCCCGTGTCTCCCCGTGTCTCCCCGTGTCTCCTAGTGTCTCCCCGTGTCTACCCGTGTCTCCCCGTGTCTCTCCCCGTGTCTCCCCGTGTCTCCCAGTGTCTCCCCGTGTCTCCCAGTGTCTCCCCGTGTCTCCTAGTGTCTCCCCGTGTCTCCCAGTGTCTCCCCGTGTCTCCCCGTGTCTCCCCGTGTCTCTCCCCGTGTCTCCCCGTGTCTCTCCCCGTGTCTCCCCGTGTCTCCCAGTGTCTCCCCGTGTCTACCCGTGTCTCCCCGTGTCTCTCCCCGTGTCTCCCCGTGTCTCTCCCCGTGTCTCCCCGTGTCTCCCAGTGTCTCCCCGTGTCTCCTAGTATCTCCCCGTGTCTTCCAGTGTCTCCCCGTGTCTCCCCGTGTCTCCCCGTGTCTCCTAGTGTCTCCATGTGTCTCCACGTGTCTCCCCGTGTCTACCCGTGTCTCCCCGTGTCTCCCCGTGTCTCCGTGTGTCTACCCGTGTCTCCCCGTGTCTCCCCGTGTCTCCTAGTGTCTCCATGTGTCTCCCCGTGTCTCCGTGTGTCTCCGTGTGTCTACCCGTGTCTATCCGTGTCTCCCCGTGTCTCCCCGTGTCTCCGTGTCTCCCCGTGTCTCCATGTGTCTCCCCGTGTCTACCCGTGTCTCCCCGTGTCTCCCCGTGTCTCCCCGTGTCTCCGTGTGTCTACCCGTGTCTCCACGTGTCTCCCCGTGTCTACCCGTGTCTCCCCGTGTCTCCCCACGTCTCCCCACGTCTCCCCGTGTCTCCCAGTGTCTCCCCGTGTCTCCCCGTGTCTCCACGTGCCTCCCCGTGTCTCCACGTGTCTCCCCGTGTCTCCCAGTGTCTCCACGTGTCTCCCAGTGTCTCCCCGTGTCTCCCCACGTCTCCCCACGTCTCCCCGTGTCTCCCAGTGTCTCCCCGTGTCTCCCCGTGTCTCCACGTGCCTCCCCGTGTCTCCACGTGTCTCCCCGTGTCTCCCAGTGTCTCCACGTGTCTCCCAGTGTCTCCCCGTGTCTCCCCGTGTCTCCACGTGCCTCCCCGTGTCTCCCGTGTCTCCCCGTGTCTCCCAGTGTCTCGCTGTGTCTCCTTGTGTGTCTCCACGTGTCTCCCCGTGTCTCTCCGTGTCTCCCTGTGTGTCTCCCCGTGTCTCCCCACGTCTCCCCACGTCTCCCCGTGTCTCCCAGTGTCTCCCCGTGTCTCCCCGTGTCTCCACGTGCCTCCCCGTGTCTCCACGTGTCTCCCCGTGTCTCCCCGTGTCTCCCTGTGTGTCTCCCCGTGTCTCCCCACGTCTTCCCACGTCTCCCCGTGTCTCCCAGTGTCTCCTAGTGTCTCCCCGTGTCTCCCAGTGTCTCCCCGTGTCTACCCGTGTCTCCCCGTGTCTTCCCGTGTCTCCCCGTGTCTCCACGTGTCTCCCCGTGTCTCCCCGTGTGTCTCCGTGTGTCTCCCCGTGTCTCCCCGTGTCTCTCCCCGTGTCTCTCCGTGTCTCCCAGTGTCTCCCCGTGTCTCCCCGTGTGTCTCCCAGTATCTCCCCGTGCCTCTCCCCGTGTCTCTCCCAGTGTCTCCCCGTGTCTCCCAGTGTCTCCTAGTGTCTCCCAGTGTCTCCCTGTGTGTCTCCCAGTGTCTCCCAGTGTCTCCCCGTGTCTCTCCCCGTGTCTCTCCCCGTGTCTCCTAGTGTCTCCCAGTGTCTCCCCGTGTCTCTCCCCGTGTCTCTCCCCGTGTCTCCCCGCGTCTCCCCGTGTCTACCCGTGTCTCCCCGTGTCTCTCCCCGTGTCTCCCCGTGTCTCCCAGTGTCTCCCAGTGTCTCCCCGTGTCTCTCCCCGTGTCTCCCCGTGTCTCCCCGTGTCTCCTAGTATCTCCCCGTGTCTCCCAGTATCTCCCCGTGTCTCCTAGTGTCTCCATGTGTCTCCACGTGTCTCCCCGTGTCTCCCCGTGTCTCCCCGTGTCTCCCCGTGTCTCCCCGTGTCTCCCCGTGTCTCCCCGTGTCTCCCCGTGTCTCCTAGTGTCTCCCCGTGTCTCCCAGTGTCTCCCCGTGTCTCTCCCCGTGTCTCCCCGTGTCTCCCCGTGTCTCCTAGTATCTCCCCGTGTCTCCCAGTATCTCCCCGTGTCTCCTAGTGTCTCCATGTGTCTCCACGTGTCTCCCCGTGTCTCCCCGTGTCTCCCCGTGTCTCCCCGTGTCTCCCAGTGTCTCCCCGTGTCTACCCGTGTCTCCCCGTGTCTCTCCCTGTGTCTCCCAGTGTCTCCTAGTGTCTCCCAGTGTCTCCTAGTGTCTCCCAGTGTCTCCCAGTGTCTCCCCGTGTCTCCCCGTGTCTCCCCGTGTCTCCCCGCGTCTCCCCGTGTCTCCTAGTGTCTCCCCGTGTCTCCATGTGCCTTCCCGTGTCTCCCCGTGTCTCCCCGCGTCTCCCCGTGTCTCCTAGTGTCTCCCCGTGTCTACCCGTGTCTCCCCGTGTCTCCCCGTGTCTCCCCGTGTCTCCTAGTGTCTCCATATGTCTCCGTGTGTCTCCCCGTGTCTATCCGTGTCTCCCCGTGTCTCCCCGTGTCTCCCCGTGTCTCCCCGTGTCTCCGTGTGTCTCCCCGTGTCTCCGTGTGTCTCCCCGTGTCTCCGTGTGTCTCCCCGTGTCTCCCCGTGTCTCCCCGTGTCTCCGTGTGTCTCCCCGTGTCTCCGTGTGTCTCCCCGTGTCTCCGTGTGTCTCCCCGTGTCTACCCGTGTCTCCCCGTGTCTACCCGTGTCTCCCCGTGTCTCCCCGTGTCTCCCCGTGTCTCCGTGTGTCTCCCCGTGTCTCCACGTGTCTCCCCGTGTCTCCGTGTGTCTCCCCGTGTCTACCCGTGTCTCCCCGTGTCTACCCGTGTCTCCCCGTGTCTCCCCGTGTCTCCGTGTGTCTCCCCGTGTCTATCCGTGTCTCCCCGTGTCTCCCCGTGTCTCCCCGTGTCTCCCCGTGTCTCCGTGTGTCTCCCCGTGTCTCCGTGTGTCTCCCCGTGTCTCCGTGTGTCTCCCCGTGTCTACCCGTGTCTCCCCGTGTCTACCCGTGTCTCCCCGTGTCTCCCCGTGTCTCCCCGTGTCTCCGTGTGTCTACCCGTGTCTCCACGTGTCTCCCCGTGTCTACCCGTGTCTCCCCGTGTCTCCCCGTGTCTCCGGGTGTCTCCGTGTGTCTACCCGTGTCTCCACGTGTCTCCCCGTGTCTACCCGTGTCTCCCCGTGTCTCCCCGTGTCTCCCCGAGTCTCCGTGTATCTCCGTGTGTCTCCCCGTGTCTCCCCGTGTCTCCCCGTGTCTCCTAGTGTCTCCCAGTGTCTCCTAGTGTCTCCCCGTGTCTCCCCGTGTCTCCTAGTTTCTCCTAGTGTCTCCCAGTGTCTCCCTGTGTGTCTCCCAGTGTCTCCCCGTGTCTCCCAGTGTCTCCATGTGTCTCCCCGTGTCTCCCCGTGTATCCCAGTGTCTCCTAGTGTCTCCCAGTGTCTCCCTGTGTGTCTCCCAGTGTCTCCCCGTGTCTCCTAGTGTCTCCCAGTGTCTCCCTGTGTGTCTCCCAGTGTCTCCTAGTGTCTCCCCGTGTCTCCCAGTGTCTCCCTGTGTGTCTCCCCGTGTCTCCTAGTGTCTCCCAGTGTCTCCCCGTGTCTCCTAGTGTCTCCCCGTGTCTCCCAGTGTCTCCCAGTGTCTCCCTGTGTGTCTCCCCGTGTCTCCCAGTGTCTCCATGTGTCTCCCCGTGTCTCCCAGTGTCTCCCAGTGTCTCCCAGTGTCTCCCTGTGTGTCTCCCCGTGTCTCCTAGTGTCTCCCCGTGTCTCCCAGTGTCTCCCTGTGTGTCTCCCCGTGTCTCCCAGTGTCTCCCCGTGTCTCCTAGTGTCGCCCAGTGTCTCCCTGTGTGTCTCCCCGTGTCTCCCCGTGTCTCCCCGTGTCTCCCCGTGTCTCCTAGTGTCTCCACGTGTCTCCCCGTGTCTCCTAGTGTCTCCACGTGTCTCCCCGTGTCTCCTAGTGTCTCCACGTGTCTCCCTGTGTGTCTCCCCGTGTCTCCCCGTGTCTCCCCGTGTCTCCCCGTGTCTCCCCGTGTCTCCCCGTGTCTCCTAGTGTCTCCCCGTGTCTCCACGTGTCTCCCCGTGTCTCCTAGTGTCTCCACGTGTCTCCCCGTGTCTCCTAGTGTCTCCACGTGTCTCCCCGTGTCTCCCCGTGTCTCCGTGTGTCTCCACGTGTCTCCCCGTGTCTCCCCGTGTCTCCATGTGTCTCCACGTGTCTCTCCATATCTCTCCGTGTCTCCCCGTGTGTGTCTCCCCGTGTCTCCCCGTGTCTCCCTGTGTGTCTCCCCGTGTCTACCCGTGTCTCCCCGTGTCTACCCGTGTCTCCCCGTGTCTCCCCGTGTCTCCCTGTGTCTCCCTGTGTCTCCCCGTGTCTCCCCGTGTGTGTCCCCACGTCTCTCCGTGTCTCCCTGTGTCTCCCCGTGTCTCCCCGTGTCTCCCTGTGTCTCCCTGTATCTCCCCGTGTCTCCCCGTGTGTGTCCCCACGTCTCTCCGTGTCTCCCCGTGTCTCCCTGTGTCTCCCTGTGTCTCCCCGTGTCTCCCCGTGTGTGTCCCCACGTCTCTCCGTGTCTCCCTGTGTCTCCCTGTGTCTCCCCGTGTCTCCCCGTGTCTCCCCGTGTCTCCCCGTGTGTCTCCCCGTGTCTCCCCGTGTCTCCCCACGTCTCCTCGTGTGTCTCCCCGCGTCTCCCCACGTCTCCCCACGTCTCCCCACGTCTCCCCACGTCTCCCGGTGTCTCCCGGTGTCTCCCCGCGTCTCCCCGCGTCTCCCCGCGTCTCCCCGTGTCTCCCTGTGTGTCTCCCCGTGTCTACCCGTGTCTCCCCGTGTGTGTCCCCACGTCTCTCCGTGTCTCCCTGTGTCTCCCCGTGTCTCCCTGTGTCTCCCCGTGTCTCCCCGTGTGTCTCCCCGTGTCTCCCCACGTCTCCCCACGTCTCCCCACGTCTCCCCGTGTCTCCCCGTGTCTCCCTGTGTCTCCCCACGTCTCCCCACGTCTCCCCACGTCTCCCCGTGTCTCCCCGTGTCTCTTCCCCGTGTGTGTCTCCCCGCGTCTCACCGTGCCTCTGCATTTTCCATCTTCCCATCTCGTTCACTCTGCTTCCGTGTCCAGTGATTCCTGCGAAGCAACCGGGAGGCGTGGGGAGAGGAACCACACGGACAGTGGAACGGAGATACACTGTGTGACTCACACTCCCACAGGGTTCAGTGTCAATCACTGGGGCTAACTCCCATTGGGTTCAGTGTTAATCACTGAGACTCCCACAGGGTTCAGTGTCAATCACTGAGACTCCCACAGGGTTCAGTGTTAATCACCGAGACTCACAGAGCCAGACTAAGGCTCCCACAGGGTTCAGTGTTAATCACTGAGACTCCCACAGGGTTCAGTGTTAATCACTGGGGCTAACTCCCATAGGGTTCAGTGTTAATCACTGAGACTCACACAGGGTTCAGTGTTAATCACTGAGACTCACACAGGGTTCAGTGTTAATCACTGGGGCTCCCACAGGGTTCAGTGTTAGTCACTGGGGCTCACAGAGCCAGACTAAGGCTCCCACAGGGTTCAGTGTTAATCACTGAGACTCACACAGGGTTCAGTGTTAATCACTGAGACTCCCACAGGGTTCAGTGTTAATCACTGGGGCTCACAGAGCCAGACTGAGGCTCCCACAGGGTTCAGTGTTAATCACTGGGGCTAACTCCCACAGGGTTCAGTGTCAATCACTGAGACTCCCACAGGGTTCAGTGTTAATCACTGAGACTCCCACAGGGTTCAGTGTTGATCAGTGAGACTCCCACAGGGTTCAGTGTTAATCACTGAGACTCACACAGGGTTCAGTGTCAATCACTGAGACTCCCACAGGGTTCAGAGTTAATCACTGAGACTCCCACAGGGTTCAGTGTTAATCACTGAGACTCCCACAGGGTTCAGTGTCAATCACTGAGACTCCCACAGGGTTCAGTGTTAATCACCGAGACTCACAGAGCCAGACTAAGGCTCCCACAGGGTTCAGTGTTAATCACTGAGACTCCCACAGGGTTCAGTGTTAATCACTGGGGCTAACTCCCATAGGGTTCAGTGTTAATCACTGAGACTCCCACAGGGTTCAGTGTCAATCACTGAGACTCCCACAGGGTTCAGTGTTAATCACCGAGACTCACAGAGCCAGACTAAGGCTTCCATAGGGTTCAGTGTTAATCACTGAGACTCCCACAGGGTTCAGTGTTAATCACTGGGGCTAACTCCCATAGGGTTCAGTGTTAATCACTGAGACTCCCACAGGGTTCAGTGTTAATCTCTGAGACTCCCACAGGGTTCAGTGTTAATCACCGAGACTCACAGAGCCAGACTAAGGCTCCCACAGGGTTCAGTGTTAATCACTGAGACTCCCACAGGGTTCAGTGTTAATCACCGAGACTCACAGAGCCAGACTAAGGCTCCCACAGGGTTCAGTGTTAATCACTGAGACTCCCACAGGGTTCAGTGTTAATCACTGAGACTCCCACAGGGTTCAGTGTTAATCACCGAGACTCACAGAGCCAGACTGAGGCTCCCACAGGGTTCAGTGTTAATCACTGAGACTCCCACAGGGTTCAGTGTTAATCACCGAGACTCACAGAGCCAGACTAAGGCTCCCACAGGGTTCAGTGTTAATCACTGAGGCTAACTCCCATAGGGTTCAGTGTTAATCACTGAGACTCCCACAGGGTTCAGTGTCAATCACTGAGACTCCCACAGGGTTCAGTGTTAATCACTGGGGCTCACAGAGCCAGACTAAGGCTCCCACAGGGTTCAGTGTTAATCACTGAGACTCCCACAGGGTTCAGTGTCAATCACTGAGACTCCCACAGGGTTCAGTGTTAATCACCGAGACTCACAGAGCCAGACTAAGGCTCCCATAGGGTTCAGTGTTAATCACTGAGACTCCCACAGGGTTCAGTGTTAATCACTGGGGCTCACAGAGCCAGACTGAGGCTCCCACAGGGTTCAGTGTTAATCACTGAGACTCCCACAGGGTTCAGTGTTAATCACCGAGACTCACAGAGCCAGACTAAGGCTCCCATAGGGTTCAGTGTTAATCACTGAGACTCCCACAGGGTTCAGTGTTAATCACTGGGGCTCCCACAGGGTTCAGTGTTAGTCACTGGGGCTCACAGAGCCAGACTAAGGCTCCCACAGGGTTCAGTGTTAATCACTGGGGCTCACACAGGGTTCAGTGTTAATCACTGGGGCTCACAGAGCCAGACTGAGGCTCCCACAGGGTTCAGTGTTAATCACCGAGACTCACAGAGCCAGACTAAGGCTCCCACAGGGTTCAGTGTTAATCACTGAGACTCCCACAGGGTTCAGTGTTAATCACTGGGGCTCCCACAGGGTTCAGTGTTAATCACTGGGGCTAACTCCCGTAGGGTTCAGTGTTAATCTCTGAGACTCCCACAGGGTTCAGTGTTAGTCACTGGGGCTCACAGAGCCAGACTAAGGCTCCCACAGGGTTCAGTGTCAATCACTGAGACTCACACAGGGTTCAGTGTTAATCAGTGAGACTCACACAGGGATCAGTGTTAATCAGTGAGACTCACACAGGGTTCAGTGTTAATCAGTGAGACTCACACAGGGATCAGTGTTAATCAGTGAGACTCCCACAGGGTTCAGTGTTAATCAGTGAGACTCACACAGGGTTCAGTGTTAATCACTGGGGCTCCCACAGGGTTCAGTGTTAATCAGTGAGACTCACACAGGGTTCAGTGTTAATCTCTGAGACTCCCACAGGGTTCAGTGTTAATCAGTGAGACTCACACAGGGTTCAGTGTTAATCACTGAGACTCACACAGGGTTCAGTGTTAATCAGTGAGGCTCCCACAGGGTTCAGTGTTAATCAGTGAGACTCACACAGGGTTCAGTGTTAATCACTGAGACTCACACAGGGTTCAGTGTTAATCTCTGAGGCTCCCACAGGGTTCAGTGTTAATCAGTGAGACTCCCACAGGGTTCAGTGTTAATCAGTGAGACTCACACAGGGTTCAGTGTTAATCACTGAGACTCACACAGGGTTCAGTGTTAATCAGTGAGACTCACACAGGGTTCAGTGTTAATCAGTGAGACTCCCACAGGGTTCAGTGTTAATCAGTGAGACTCACACAGGGTTCAGTGTTAATCAGTGAGACTCACACAGGGTTCAGTGTTAATCACTGAGACTCCCACAGGGTTCAGTGTTAATCACTGAGACTCACACAGGGTTCAGTGTTAATCACTGAGACTCCCACAGGGTTCAGTGTTAATCTCTGAGACTCACACAGGGTTCAGTGTTAATCAGTGAGACTCCCACAGGGTTCAGTGTTAATCACTGAGACTCCCACAGGGTTCAGTGTTAATCAGAGAGACTCCCACAGGGTTCAGTGTTAATCACTGAGACTCCCACAGGGTTCAGTGTTAATCACTGAGACTCCCACAGGGTTCAGTGTTAATCAGTGAGACTCCCACAGGGTTCAGTGTTAATCACTGAGACTCCCACAGGGTTCAGTGTTAATCAGAGAGACTCCCACAGGGTTCAGTGTTAATCACTGAGACTCCCACAGGGTTCAGTGTTAATCAGTGAGACTCACACAGGGTTCAGTGTTAATCAGTGAAACTCCCACAGGGTTCAGTGTTAATCAGTGAGACTCACACAGGGTTCAGTGTTAATCTCTGAGACTCACACAGGGTTCAGTGTTAATCACTGAGACTCCCACAGGGTTCAGTGTTAATCAGTGAGACTCACACAGGGTTCAGTGTTAATCACTGAGACTCCCACAGGGTTCAGTGTTAATCACTGGGACTCCCACAGGGTTCAGTGTCAATCACTGAGACTCCCACAGGGTTCAGTGTTAATCACTGAGACTCCCACAGGGTTCAGTGTCAATCACTGAGACTCACACAGGGTTCAGTGTTAATCAGTGAGGCTCCCACAGGGTTCAGTGTTCATCAGTGAGACTCACACAGGGTTCAGTGTCAATCACTGAGACTCCCACAGGGTTCAGTGTTAATCACTGAGACTCCCACAGGGTTCAGTGTTAATCACTGAGACTCCCACAGGGTTCAGTGTTAATCACTGAGACTCCCACAGGGTTCAGTGTCAATCAGTGAGACTCCCACAGGGTTCAGTGTTAATCACTGAGACTCCCACAGGGTTCAGTGTCAATCAGTGAGACTCACACAGGGTTCAGTGTTAATCACTGAGACTCCCACAGGGTTCAGTGTCAATCAGTGAGACTCACACAGGGTTCAGTGTTAATCACTGAGACTCCCACAGGGTTCAGTGTCAATCAGTGAGACTCACACAGGGTTCAGTGTCAATCACTGAGACTCACACAGGGTTCAGTGTCAATCAGTGAGACTCCCACAGGGTTCAGTGTTAATCACTGAGACTCCCACAGGGTTCAGTGTTAATCAGTGAGACTCACACAGGGTTCAGTGCTAATCAGTGAGACTCACACAGGGTTCAGTGTTAATCAGTGAGACTCACACAGGGTTCAGTGTTAATCAGTGAGACTCACACAGGGTTCAGTGTTAATCAGTGAGACTCCCACAGGGTTCAGTGTTAATCAGTGAGACTCACACAGGGTTCAGTGTTAATCAGAGAGACTCACACAGGGTTCAGTGTTCATCAGTGAGACTCACACAGGGTTCAGTGTTAATCACTGAGACTCACACAGGGTTCAGTGTCAATCACTGAGACTCCCACAGGGTTCAGTGTTAATCACTGAGACTCCCACAGGGTTCAGTGTCAATCACTGAGACTCCCACAGGGTTCAGTGTTAATCACTGAGACTCCCACAGGGTTCAGTGTTAATCACTGAGACTCCCACAGGGTTCAGTGTCAATCACTGAGACTCACACAGGGTTCAGTGTTAATCACTGAGACTCCCACAGGGTTCAGTGTTAATCACTGAGACTCCCACAGGGTTCAGTGTTAATCACTGAGACTCCCACAGGGTTCAGTGTTAATCACTGAGACTCCCACAGGGTTCAGTGTTAATCACTGGGGCTAACTCCCATAGGGTTCAGTGTTAATCACTGAGACTCCCACAGGGTTCAGTGTCAATCACTGAGACTCCCACAGGGTTCAGTGTTAATCACTGAGACTCACACAGGGTTCAGTGTTAATCACTGAGACTCCCACAGGGTTCAGTGTTAATCACTGAGACTCACACAGGGTTCAGTGTTAATCACTGAGACTCACACAGGGTTCAGTGTTAATCACTGAGACTCCCACAGGGTTCAGTGTTAATCACCGAGACTCACAGAGCCAGACTAAGGCTCCCACAGGGTTCAGTGTTAATCACTGAGACTCCCACAGGGTTCAGTGTTAATCACCGAGACTCACAGAGCCAGACTAAGGCTCCCACAGGGTTCAGTGTTAATCACTGAGACTCCCACAGGGTTCAGTGTTAATCACTGGGGCTAACTCCCATAGGGTTCAGTGTTAATCACTGAGACTCCCACAGGGTTCAGTGTTAATCACCGAGACTCACAGAGCCAGACTAAGGCTCCCACAGGGTTCAGTGTTAATCACTGAGACTCCCACAGGGTTCAGTGTTAATCACTGGGGCTAACTCCCACAGGGTTCAGTGTTAATCACTGGGGCTCCCACAGGGTTCAGTGTTAATCACCGAGACTCACAGAGCCAGACTAAGGCTCCCACAGGGTTCAGTGTTAATCACTGAGACTCCCACAGGGTTCAGTGTTAATCACTGGGGCTAACTCCCATAGGGTTCAGTGTTAATCACTGAGACTCCCACAGGGTTCAGTGTCAATCACTGAGACTCCCACAGGGTTCAGTGTTAATCACCGAGACTCACAGAGCCAGACTAAGGCTCCCACAGGGTTCAGTGTCAATCACTGAGACTCCCACAGGGTTCAGTGTTAATCACTGAGACTCCCACAGGGTTCAGTGTTAATCACTGGGGCTAACTCCCATAGGGTTCAGTGTTAATCACTGAGACTCCCACAGGGTTCAGTGTCAATCACTGAGACTCCCACAGGGTTCAGTGTTAATCACCGAGACTCACAGAGCCAGACTAAGGCTCCCACAGGGTTCAGTGTTAATCACTGAGACTCCCACAGGGTTCAGTGTTAATCACTGGGGCTAACTCCCATAGGGTTCAGTGTTAATCACTGAGACTCCCACAGGGTTCAGTGTCAATCACTGAGACTCCCACAGGGTTCAGTGTTAATCACCGAGACTCACAGAGCCAGACTAAGGCTCCCATAGGGTTCAGTGTTAATCACTGAGGCTAACTCCCATAGGGTTCAGTGTTAATCACCGAGACTCACAGAGCCAGACTAAGGCTCCCATAGGGTTCAGTGTTAATCACTGAGACTCCCACAGGGTTCAGTGTTAATCACTGAGACTCCCACAGGGTTCAGTGTCAATCACTGAGACTCCCACAGGGTTCAGTGTCAATCACTGAGACTCACAGAGCCAGACTGAGGCTCCCACAGGGTTCAGTGTTAATCACTGAGACTCCCACAGGGTTCAGTGTTAATCACTGAGACTCCCACAGGGTTCAGTGTCAATCACTGAGACTCACAGAGCCAGACTGAGGCTCCCACAGGGTTCAGTGTTAATCACTGAGACTCCCACAGGGTTCAGTGTCAATCACTGAGACTCCCACAGGGTTCAGTGTCAATCACTGAGACTCACAGAGCCAGACTGAGGCTCCCACAGGGTTCAGTGTTAATCACTGAGACTCCCACAGGGTTCAGTGTCAATCACTGAGACTCCCACAGGGTTCAGTGTCAATCACTGAGACTCCCACAGGGTTCAGTGTCAATCACTGAGACTCACAGAGCCAGACTGAGGCTCCCACAGGGTTCAGTGTTAATCACTGAGACTCCCACAGGGTTCAGTGTTAATCACTGAGACTCCCACAGGGTTCAGTGTCAATCACTGAGACTCACAGAGCCAGACTGAGGCTCCCATAGGGTTCAGTGTTAATCACTGAGACTCCCACAGGGTTCAGTGTTAATCACTGAGACTCCCACAGGGTTCAGTGTCAATCACTGAGACTCCCACAGGGTTCAGTGTTAATCACCGAGACTCACAGAGCCAGACTGAGGCTCCCACAGGGTTCAGTGTTAATCACTGAGACTCCCACAGGGTTCAGTGTTAATCACTGGGGCTCACAGAGCCAGACTAAGGCTCCCACAGGGTTCAGTGTTAATCACCGAGACTCCCACAGGGTTCAGTGTTAATCACTGAGACTCCCACAGGGTTCAGTGTTAATCACCGAGACTCACAGAGCCAGACTGAGGCTCCCACAGGGTTCAGTGTTAATCACTGAGACTCCCACAGGGTTCAGTGTTAATCACTGGGGCTCACAGAGCCAGACTAAGGCTCCCACAGGGTTCAGTGTTAATCACCGAGACTCCCACAGGGTTCAGTGTTAATCACCGAGACTCACAGAGCCAGACTGAGGCTCCCACAGGGTTCAGTGTTAATCACTGAGACTCCCACAGGGTTCAGTGTTAATCACCGAGACTCACAGAGCCAGACTAAGGCTCCCACAGGGTTCAGTGTTAATCACTGAGACTCCCACAGGGTTCAGTGTTAATCACCGAGACTCACAGAGCCAGACTAAGGCTCCCACAGGGTTCAGTGTTAATCACTGAGACTCCCACAGGGTTCAGTGTTAATCACTGGGGCTCACAGAGCCAGACTGAGGCTCCCACAGGGTTCAGTGTTAATCACCGAGACTCACAGAGCCAGACTAAGGCTCCCACAGGGTTCAGTGTTAATCACTGAGACTCCCACAGGGTTCAGTGTTAATCACCGAGACTCACAGAGCCAGACTAAGGCTCCCACAGGGTTCAGTGTTAATCACTGAGACTCCCACAGGGTTCAGTGTCAATCACTGAGACTCCCACAGGGTTCAGTGTTAATCACCGAGACTCCCACAGGGTTCAGTGTTAATCACTGAGACTCCCACAGGGTTCAGTGTTAATCACCGAGACTCCCACAGGGTTCAGTGTTCATCACTGAGACTCCCACAGGGTTCAGTGTTCATCACTGAGACTCACACAGGGTTCAGTGTTCATCACTGAGACTCCCACAGGGTTCAGTGTTAATCACCGAGACTCCCACAGGGTTCAGTGTTCATCACTGAGACTCCCACAGGGTTCAGTGTTAATCACTGAGACTCCCACAGGGTTCAGTGTTCATCACTGAGACTCACACAGGGTTCAGTGTTAATCAGTGAGACTCCCACAGGGTTCAGTGTTAATCACAGAGACTCACACAGGGTTCAGTGTTCATCACTGAGACTCCCACAGGGTTCAGTGTTCATCACTGAGACTCCCACAGGGTTCAGTGTTAATCACTGAGACTCCCACAGGGTTCAGTGTTAATCACCGAGACTCCCACAGGGTTCAGTGTTAATCACCGAGACTTTTTGTGACGTCATTTGAGGGGGAGAGGTGGGAAGGTCTGACTTGTTGTGACGTCATTTGAGGGGGAGGGGGGATCTGACTTTTTGTGACGTCATTTGAGGGGGAGAGGTGGGAAGGTCTGACTTGTTGTGACGTCATTTGAGGGGGAGGTGGGTCTGACTTGTTGTGACGTCATTTGAGGGGGGGGGGGTCAAAAATCCTTCAAAATCGCGTGACGTCATTTATGGACGGCCCCTAACACTCCCATAGGATAGGAACCCAAGAAACGCGCGTGGCGCTCGGGTCACGTGACCCTCTCCCGCACGCGCCACCGCGTTGTAAACAAACCGCACTGCGCATGCGCGACCGTTATATATATATTTTTTAAAAAAGACATTTTTTTAAATAATCGATAATCGACGAGTGCCGATAAAAATATTAAAAAAACAACGTCGCATTATCGAATGCTCAGACTAATTCGTCGCCTTCATTTTAATTTATTTATAAATTCCGTTAAGCGATTAAAAAAACATATTTCTGTTACGTGACGGGCTGTTGCCCCGGGCAACGGCAGCCCCCACCCTCAGACCCCCCCCCCCCCCTAAGCCCCTCCCCCTCCCTCGGCACACAGCAGGCAAAGCTGCCCCAGGTAGCCTCTAGCAGGGCTGTAGGGGCAAGTGCTATTACACAGACAAAGCTCCCCCAGGTAGCCTCTAGCAGGGCTGTAGGGGCAAGTGCTATTACACAGACAAAGCTCCCCCAGGTAGCCTCTAGCAGGGCTGTAGGGGAAAGTGCTGTCACACACACAAAGCTCCCCCAGGTAGCCTCTAGCAGGGCTGCAGGGGCAAGTGCTGTCACACAGACAAAGCTCCCCCAGGTAGCCTCTAGCAGGGCTGTAGGGGCAAGTGCTGTTACACACACAAAGCTCCCCCAGGTAGCCTCTAGCAGGGCTGTAGGGGCAAGTGCTGTTACACAGACAAAGCTCCCCCAGGTAGCCTCTAGCAGGGCTGTAGGGGCAAGTGCTGTTACACAGACAAAGCTCCCCCAGGTAGCCTCTAGCAGGGCTGTAGGGGCAAGTGCTGTCACACACACAAAGCTCCCCCAGGTAGCCTCTAGCAGGGCTGTAGGGGCAAGTGCTGTTACACACACAAAGCTCCCCCAGGTAGCCTCTAGCAGGGCTGTAGGGGCAAGTGCTGTCACACAGACAAAGCTCCCCCAGGTAGCCTCTAGCAGGGCTGTAGGGGCAAGTGCTGTTACAGACAAAGCTCCCCCAGGTAGCCTCTAGCAGGGCTGTAGGGGCAAGTGCTGTCACACAGACAAAGCTCCCCCAGGTAGCCTCTAGCAGGGCTGTAGGGGCAAGTGCTGTTACACAGACAAAGCTCCCCCAGGTAGCCTCTAGCAGGGCTGTAGGGGCAAGTGCTGTTACACAGACAAAGCTCCCCCAGGTAGCCTCTAGCAGGGCTGTAGCGGCAAGTGCAGTTACACACACAAAGCTCCCCCAGGTAGCCTCTAGCAGGGCTGTAGGGGCAAGTGCTGTTACACACACAAAGCTCCCCCAGGTAGCCTCTAGCAGGGCTGTAGGGGCAAGTGCTATTACACACACAAAGCTCCCCCAGGTAGCCTCTAGCAGGGCTGTAGGGGCAAGTGCTGTGACACACACAAAGCTCCCCCAGGTAGCCTCTAGCAGGGCTGTAGGGGAAAGTGCTGTTACACAGACAAAGCTCCCCCAGGTAGCCTCTAGCAGGGCTGTAGGGGAAAGTGCTGTTACACAGACAAAGCTCCCCCAGGTAGCCTCTAGCAGGGCTGTAGCGGCAAGTGCAGTTACACACACAAAGCTCCCCCAGGTAGCCTCTAGCAGGGCTGTAGCGGCAAGTGCAGTTACACACACAAAGCTCCCCCAGGTAGCCTCCAGCAGGGCTGTAGGGGCAAGTGCAATTACACACACAAAGCTCCCCAGGTAGCCTCTATCAAGCTACACTCACCCACACACTCACCTCACTCACCCACTCACCCACCCACTCACTCACACACTCACTCACTTACTCACTCACACACTCACCCACCCACTCACCTCACCCACTCACTCACTCACACACTCACTCACCCACTCACCCACCCACTCACCCACCCACCCACTCACTCACTCACACACTCACTCACCCACTCACCCACCCACTCACTCACTCACACACTCACTCACTCACTCACCCACTTACACACTCACACACTCACCAACCCACTCACCCACTCACTCACCCACCCACTCACCCACCCACTCACCCACCCACTCACTCACTCACCCACTCACCCACTTACACACTCACCCACTCACCAACCCACCCACTCACCCACCCACTCACCCACCCACTCACCCACCCACTCACTCACTCACCCACCCACTCACTCACACACTCACCCACCCACCCACTCACTCACCCACCCACTCACTCACACACCCACTCACTCACCCACCCACCCACCCACTCACCCACTCACTCACTCACCCACCCACCCACTCACTCACACACTCACTCACACACTCACCCACCCACTCACTCACACACCCACTCACTCACTCACCCACTCACCCACCCACCCACTCACTCACACACTCACTCACTCACACACTCACTCACACACTCACTCACTCACTCACCCACCCACTCACCCACTCACTCACCCACTCACTCACCCACTCACTCACTCACCCACCCACCCACTCACTCACCCACTCACTCACCCACTCACTCACTCACCCACCCACTCACTCACTCACTCACCCACCCACCCACCAACTCACCCACCCACTCACTCACACACCCACTCACTCACTCACACACTCACTCACTCACCCACCCACCCAGTCCTCAGCTCTCCATCCCAACACATCAACACACTCACCGCACCCACCCACTCACTTACTCACTCACACACTCACCCACTCACTCACCCACCCACCCACTCACTCACACACTCACCCACCCACTCACTCACCCACCCACCCATTCACCCACTCACCCACCCACTCACCCACTCACTCACTCACCCACCCACTCACTCACTCACACACTCACCCACCCACTCACTCACCCACCCACTCACCCACCCACTCACTCACACACTCACCCACCCACTCACTCACCCACCCACTCACTCACCCACCCACTCACTCACCCACCCACCCACTCACTCACTCACCCACTCACTCACCCACTCACCCACCCACCCACTCACCCACCCACCCACTCACTCACACACTCACCCACCCACCCACTCACTCACCCACCCACTCACTCACCCACCCACTCACTTACTCACTCACACACTCACCCACTCACTCACCCACCCACCCACTCACTCACACACTCACCCACCCACTCACTCACCCACCCACCCATTCACCCACTCACCCACCCACTCACCCACTCACTCACTCACTCACCCACCCACTCACCAACTCACCGACTCACTCACCCACTCACCCACCCACCCACTCACCCACCCACCCACTCACCCACCCACTCACTCACCCACCCACTCACCCACTCACCCACCCACTCACTCACTCACCCACTCACCCACTCACCCACTCACCCACTCACTCACCAACTCACCGACTCACTCACCCACTCACCCACCCACCCACTCACCCACCCACTCACTCACCCACCCACTCACCCACTCACCCACCCACTCACTCACTCACCCACTCACCCACTCACCCACTCACTCACTCACCCACTCACTCACCCACTCACTCACCCACCCACCCACTCACCCACCCACTCACTCACCCACCCACTCACCCACCCACTCACCCACTCACCCACTCACCCACCCACTCACTCACTCACCCACTCACTCACCCACTCACCCACCCACCCACTCACCCACCCACTCACTCACCCACCCACTCACCCACCCACCCACCCACTCACTCACTCACCCACTCACCCACCCACTCACTCACCCACTCACTCACCCACTCACACACTCACTCACACACTCACCCACTCACTCACTCACCCACCCACTCACCCACTCACCCACTCACTCACCCACTCACCCACCCACTCACCCACTCACCCACCCACTCATCCACTCACCCACCCACCCACTCACTCACCCACTCACTCACACACTCACCCACTCACTCACTCACCCACCCACTCACCCACTCACCCACTCACCCACCCACTCACCCACTCACCCACCCACTCACCCACCCACTCACCCACCCACCCACCCACTCACCCACCCACCCACCCACTCACCCACCCACTCACTCACAGCTCTCCATCCCAACACATCAACACACCCAGCCTCTCACCTCTCCTCCTCCTCCTCCTCCACGTCTCCCTGTCGCCGACTCCACCCTCCTCACCCCCTCCTCACCACCCTCCTCACCCCTGACCCCTCACCCCTCACCACCCCAAACTCACCCCTCACCACCCCAAACCCAACACCAACTCAACTCAACGGAACCTTCAAAACTCCCACTGCGTCACACGTGGGGACGACGCGGCCGGCACTGCGCATGCGCCGAGTAGCCCCCACCCCTCGTCCCCCCCCCCCCACAGCCCCTCCCCTCGTCCCCCCCCCCTCCCCCCGGGGCCTCACCCCCCCCGCAACGCTCGCCGCGCCGTGACGTCACTTCCGTTTCCATGACAGCGATGAGGAAATGCGAGTTTCCGGTTTGGAAACGTTTCACCCCCCCCCTCTCGCCTCCCCCTAATTAACATATATGTTAATGAGTCCCGTAGGCCACGCCCCCATATATGTTAATGATCCCCAGTTGACCACGCTCCCATATATGTTAATGAGCCCAGTAGACCACGCCCCCATATATGTTAATGAGCCCGGTAGACAACGCCCCCATATATGTCACTGCCCCCAGTAGACCACGCCCCCATATACGTCACTGCCCCCAGTAGACCACGCCCCCATATACGTCACTGCCCCCAGTAGACCACGCCCCCATATATGTTAATGAGTCCCAGTAGACCACGCCCCCATATATGTCACTGTCCCCAGTAGACCACGCCCCCATATATGTCACTGCCCCCAGTAGACCACGCCCCCATATACGTCACTGTCCCCAGTAGACCACGCCCCCATATATGTCACTGCCCCCAGTAGACCACGCCCCCATATACGTCACTGCCCCCAGTAGACCACGCCCCCATATATGTCACTGTCCCCAGTAGACCACGCCCCCATATACGTCACTGCCCCCAGTAGACCACGCCCCCATATACGTCACTGCCCCCAGTAGACCACGCCCCCATATACGTCACTGCCCCCAGTAGACCACGCCCCCATATACGTCACTGCCCCCAGTAGACCACGCCCCCATATATGTCATTGCCCCCAGTAGACCACGCCCCCATGTATGTCACTGCCCCCAGTAGACCACGCCCCCATATACGTCATTGCCCCCAGTAGACCACGCCCCCATGTATGTCACTGCCCCCAGTAGACCACGCCCCCATATATGTCACTGCCCCCAGTAGACCACGCCCCCATATATGTCACTGCCCCCAGTAGACCACGCCCCCATATATGTTAATGCCCCCAGTAGACCACGCCCCCTTATACGTCACTGCCCCCAGTAGACCACGCCCCCTTATATGTCACTGGCCCCAGTAGACCACGCCCCCTTATATGTCAATGCCCCCAGTAGACCACGCCCCCATATATGTCAATGCCCGCAGTAGACCACGCCCCCATATATGTCACTGGCCCCAGTAGACCACGCCCCCTTATATGTCAATGCCCCCAGTAGACCACGCCCCCATATATGTCAATGCCCCCAGTAGACCACGCCCCCATATATGTCACTGGCCCCAGTAGACCACGCCCCCTTATATGTCAATGCCCCCAGTAGACCACGCCCCCATATATGTCAATGCCCCCAGTAGACCACGCCCCCATATACGTCACTGCCCCCAGTAGACCACGCCCCCATATATGTCAATGCCCCCAGTAGACCACGCCCCCTTATACGTCACTGCCCCCAGTAGACCACGCCCCCATATATGTCACTGCCCCCAGTAGACCACGCCCCCATATATGTCAATGCCCCCAGTAGACCACGCCCCCATATACGTCACTGCCCCCAGTAGACCACGCCCCCATATATGTCACTGTCCCCAGTAGACCACGCCCCCATATATGTCAATGCCCCCAGTAGACCACGCCCCCATATATGTCAATGCTCCCAGTAGACCACGCCCCCATATATGTCAATGCCCCCAGTAGACCACGCCCCCATATATGTCAATGCCCCCAGTAGACCACGCCCCCATATATGTCACTGCTCCCAGTAGACCACGCCCCCTTATATGTCAATGCCCCCAGTAGACCACGCCCCCATATATGTCACTGTCCCCAGTAGACCACGCCCCCATATATGTCAATGCCCCCAGTAGACGGGTAGGGTGCGGGTATCGGGTAGGGTACGGGCATCGGGTAGGGTACGGGCATCGGGTAGGGTACGGGTATCGGGTAGGGTACGGGTATCGGGTAGGGTACGGGTATGGGGTAGGGTACGGGTATGGGGTAGGGTACGGGCATCGGGTAGGGTACGGGTATCGGGTAGGGTACGGGTATGGGGTAGGGTACGGGCATCGGGTAGGGTACGGGCATCGGGTAGGGTACGGGTATCGGGTAGGGTACGGGTATCGGGTAGGGTACGGGTATCGGGTAGGGTACGGGCATCGGGTAGGGTACGGGTATCGGGTAGGGTACGGGCATCGGGTAGGGTACGGGTATCGGGTAGGGTACGGGTATCGGGTAGGGTACGGGTATCGGGTAGGGTACGGGCATCGGGTAGGGTACGGGTATCGGGTAGGGTACGGGTATCGGGTAGGGTACGGGTATCGGGTAGGGTACGGGTATCGGGTAGGGTACGGGCATCGGGTAGGGTACGGGTATCGGGTAGGGTACGGGTATCGGGTAGGGTACGGGCATCGGGTAGGGTGCGGGTATGGGGTAGGGTACGGGTATCGGGTAGGGTACGGGCATCGGGTAGGGTACGGGCATCGGGTAGGGTACGGGTATCGGGTAGGGTACGGGCATCGGGTAGGGTGCGGGTATGGGGTAGGGTACGGGCATCGGGTAGGGTACGGGTATCGGGTAGGGTACGGGTATCGGGTAGGGTACGGGTATCGGGTAGGGTACGGGCATCGGGTAGGGTACGGGTATCGGGTAGGGTACGGGTATCGGGTAGGGTACGGGCATCGGGTAGGGTACGGGTATCGGGTAGGGTACGGGCATCGGGTAGGGTACGGGCATCGGGTAGGGTGCGGGTATGGGGTAGGGTACGGGCATCGGGTAGGGTACGGGCATCGGGTAGGGTACGGGCATCGGGTAGGGTACGGGCATCGGGTAGGGTACGGGCATCGGGTAGGGTACGGGCATCGGGTAGGGTGCGGGTATGGGGTAGGGTACGGGCATCGGGTAGGGTACGGGCATCGGGTAGGGTACGGGCATCGGGTAGGGTACGGGTATCGGGTAGGGTACGGGCATCGGGTAGGGTGCGGGTATGGGGTAGGGTACGGGCATCGGGTAGGGTACGGGTATCGGGTAGGGTACGGGTATCGGGTAGGGTACGGGTATCGGGTAGGGTACGGGCATCGGGTAGGGTACGGGTATCGGGTAGGGTACGGGTATCGGGTAGGGTACGGGCATCGGGTAGGGTACGGGTATCGGGTAGGGTACGGGCATCGGGTAGGGTACGGGCATCGGGTAGGGTGCGGGTATGGGGTAGGGTACGGGCATCGGGTAGGGTACGGGCATCGGGTAGGGTACGGGCATCGGGTAGGGTACGGGCATCGGGTAGGGTACGGGCATCGGGTAGGGTACGGGCATCGGGTAGGGTGCGGGTATGGGGTAGGGTACGGGCATCGGGTAGGGTACGGGCATCGGGTAGGGTACGGGCATCGGGTAGGGTACGGGCATCGGGTAGGGTACGGGTATCGGGTAGGGTACGGGTATCGGGTAGGGTACGGGTATCGGGTAGGGTACGGGCATCGGGTAGGGTACGGGCATCGGGTAGGGTACGGGCATCGGGTAGGGTACGGGCATCGGGTAGGGTACGGGTATCGGGTAGGGTACGGGCATCGGGTAGGGTACGGGTATCGGGTAGGGTACGGGTATCGGGTAGGGTACGGGCATCGGGTAGGGTGCGGGTATGGGGTAGGGTACGGGCATCGGGTAGGGTACGGGCATCGGGTAGGGTACGGGCATCGGGTAGGGTACGGGCATCGGGTAGGGTACGGGCATCGGGTAGGGTACGGGCATCGGGTAGGGTACGGGCATCGGGTACCCGGTTGTGACCTCTGTGAGGTTTTCTGATTCTGTGATGCCGCCGCCACGAAGCCGTTCGGCGGGCGCCTCATCCACGACCTCGCCACCACCACCAAGCGACGGAGCCGACCCCCCGTCCCCCCTCACCTCACCTCACATGAACACACCCGCACGCATTCCCCTGCCCCCCCCCCCCATAGAGCTCCGAGTGGAGGTCACCTGGCCGACCGGTTTTTTTTATCCGAGAAGCCCTTCTCGGGGTTAAACTTTCACGCTTTCCGGCGACCAGGGAATTGGACGACCTCCCACTTCTGACACCATGTTTGTTGTTGTGGCCGCTGGCCCCCCGGGGTCTCTCCCTCACGCATCCCCTATTCCGTTCGCGTTGCCGGCATTCGAACGCGACGCCCCCTACTCATCCAGCGTCGCGCAGCGCTCCCCCCGCTGCGAGCGTACGTACGCCCAGCATGATCGGTCGAACGCCATACACCGCCGCGCACAGCTCTCGCACGCTGCGAGCGTGTGCCCGTCCACCGCCCTGTGCCGCACTCGTCTCCACGTCGAGTAACCGCGTTACCGATCGCGCGCCCGTATCGCGCGCGGAGCGAACGTACGCGCGCCCACACACACACACACACACGCCGTGCACTCCGACTCAACACTGACTACTCGCGTTACGATCGCGCACCTGTATCACACGCGGAGCGAACGTACGCGCGCCCACACACACACACGGGATTTTTGTTTGGAACGTTATTTGTCTGGAATGGAACCTCCCCCATCGCCACCATCATCATCACCATCACCACCACCATCATCATCATCACCACCATCATCATCACCACCACCATCACCACCACTACCACCACTACCACCATCATCACCACCATCATCACCATCACCACCATCACCACCACCATCATTATCACCACCACCACCATCATCATCATCATCACCACCATCATCACCATCACCACCATCATCATCACCACCATCATCACCACCACCACCATCATCATCATCACCACCACCATCACCACCACCATCACCACCATCATCACCATCACCACCACCATCACCACCATCACCACCACCACCACCATCACCACCATCACCACCATCACCATCACCACCACCATCACCATCACCACCATCACCACCATCATCACCACCACCATCACCATCACCACCACCATCACCACCACCATCACCACCACCATCACCATCACCACCACCATCACCACCATCATCATCATCACCACCACCATCACCACCACCATCATCACCACCACCACCATCACCACCATCACCACCATCACCATCACCACCATCACCACCATCACCATCACCACCATCACCATCACCACCACCATCACCACCACCATCACCACCATCACCATCACCACCATCACCACCATCACCATCACCACCACCACCATCATCACCACTACCACCACCATCACCACCATCATCACCACCATCACCACCACCATCATCACCACCACCACCATCATCACCACTACCACCACCATCATCACCATCATCACCACCATCACCATCACCACCATCACCACCACCACCATCATCACCACTACCACCACCATCACCACCATCATCACCACCACCACTACCACCATCACCACCACCACCACCATCATCACCACCATCACCACCATCATCACCATCACCACCACCACCATTACCATCACCACT